>NC_057802.1:402840472-402854536 GCF_018294505.1 Triticum aestivum | reverse complement strand
GTAGTTACCAGGAAGATATCAGGTGATACCAAGACTTAGGTGATACCATGATACGGGCTCCCGAGAGCCGTTGGAGCCGTTGGATCTCAGATCCGATGGCCATGGAAAGCTCTTGAACATTTTGCAAAAAAGTCATCCAAGAGTCTCAAAATCGCGCGCAGGTACAATAGCTCTTTAGATGCCGTTAGATTTGAGATCCAACGGCCAAGAAGTCTGTATCACGGTATCACCTAAGTCTCGGTATCACCTGAAATTTTCCCGTAGTTACCACCATTTGCGTTTTGTATGTTGTATGTAGTATCTGTCGAAACCGAGAGTATGCACGTGTAGCATGTAGTATATAACAATGTTTAGGTAGTATATGGCCACCGGGTCTATTTTTCATCATATAAGTTTCCGATCTACTATTTGACAATCTTTTACTTTCCAATCTATAAACCAAAAAAACCCAAAAATATTTACTTTATCTTTTGTTTAGTTTCATCTATCTCTATCAGATCTCACTTTTGCAAGTAACCGTGAAGGGATTGACAACCCCTTTATCGCGTTGGGTGCAAGTTGTTTGATTGTTTGTGCAGGTATTGGTGATTTGTGTGTTGTCTCCTACTGGATTGATACCTTGGTTCTCTAACTGAGGGAAATACTTATCTATACTTTGTTGCATCACCCTTTCCTCTTCAAGGGAAAAACCAATGCAAGCTCAAGAAGTAGCATACATCATGTCCACATGAGTACAAACGGATTGTGAGGTGTAAGGAGGGTGAAGGCTAGACCTCACAGGCAGAAACACTCGGTTATCTTGAAGTTCTAGCAGAATCGTTCTGAGCTCGGAGCGCGAAACATCGAAAGATGAACAAGAGTCGTATCGAGATATGATCGGCAAGTTTGCCTACCGATTGAAGTTCACGTCATCGGTGATGTCCACATCAATGGTCGTGAATAAGATCAGGGTCTTGAATCACCCACTTTCAACTATGAGAGATATTGATTTGAGTGGGAGTTCACATTGTATTAAAACTTGTTTAAGCATTAGTGCGAATTCATTATGAACAATGTCTAAATGAAGCTTGTGTTTATCGTTGTAGATCAATGGCTCACAATGTTTTCAACTTAGCACCTATGTTTGAGAAAGAAAGGTTAGTTGCAAATGGTAGAAACTATGTGGATTGGATCCACACTGTGAGATGTGTTTTCAGAAGTGCTATGAAAGAATATGTGCTGGATCAACAACTTGGTGATCCTACTGCGCCGGGAGCAGCTCGGGATGTCATCAACATGTTATATCTTGCAAGAACGATTTCAATGTTATCAAGAGTATTATGTTATCTTGCATGGATTCAGTGTTACAGAAATGTTTTGAACAACTTAGTACCGTTGATATTGTCAATGCAGTGGAAGTTCTGTATCACAAAGAAACAACTGAAGTTCATGAGATGACTGAAGCAATGGAAGAATGCAAAATAAGAAAAGAATCTCTAGTTGACGAGCACTGTGTCAGATTACCATACTATTATGATAGTATTACTACAACGGGGATTGATTTTTCCGAACACATCGTGTAACAATTTGATCTTTACTTTGCTTTATGTATCGACACTCAAAACAAATGATACTGAAATGCAAAATCAGCAAAAGTTGCTGGTGAACAAAACATAATGTTTAAAGAAGAAAGGCAACACCAAAAGAAATAAGGGTGGAGCTTCTTATGAGACTATAGGTTTCTACCATAGTGAAAAAGGACACTGGAAGGGAAATTGCTTGAAATATCTGGCAGATAATAAGAACACCTCTTCTGGTAAAGGTATAAAATTTATACAAGTTAATGTTATCGATATTCTACTTTCTGAAAATTCTTGTAAGTCATGGTTATTTGATACCAGATCGGTTGCTCACATTTGCAAAATGATGCAGGGACTGCAGAAAGTTCGCAACCCAAAAAGAAATGAAGTCGTGATGCATGTCAGCAAATGGTGATGGGACCACTGCTCAAGCCGTCGGTGTCATGTCTTTAAGTTTACCTTCAATATTTATCTTAGAACTGAATAATTGTTACTTTCTTTCGAAGTTATACAAGAACATTATGTTGGGGAATGCAGTATTTTAAAATTTTACCTACGATCACGCAAGATCTATCTATGTGATGCATAGCAACGAGTGGGAGAGTGTGTCCACGTACCCTCATAGACCGAAAGCGGAAGCGTTAAGTAACGCGGTCGATGTGGTCGAACGTCTTCGCGATCCAACCAATCAAGTACCGAACGTACGACACCTCTGCGATCTGCACACGTTCAACTCGGTGACGTCCCTCGAACTCTTGATCCAGCTGAGGCCGAGGGAGAGTTTTGTCAGCACGACGGCGTGATGACGGTGATGATGAAGTTACCGACGCAGGGCTTCGCCTAAGCACTACAACGATATGACCGAGGTGGAAATATGTGGAGGGGGCACCGCACACGGCTAAACAATCAACTTGTGTGTCTATGAGGTGCCCCCTCCCCCGTATATAAAGGAGTGGAGGAGGGGGCCGGCCAGCCTCCTAGGGCGCGCCCCAAGGGGGATTCCTACTCCTACTAGGAGTAGGTTTCCTCCCAATTCGGATTGGGCTTGGGGGGGCGCCCCACCTCATGGCCGCCTCCTCTCTCTTGCACTAAAGCCCATGTAGGCCCATTAAGCCCCCGGGGGGTTCCGGTAACCCCCTAGTACTCCGGTAAATGCCCGAACTCATCCGAAACCATTCCGGTGTCCAAACATAACCTTCCAATATATCAATCTTCATGTCTCGACCATTTTGAGACTCCTTGTCATGTCCATGATCACATCCGGGACTCGGAACTACCTTCGGTACATCAAAACATATAAACTCACAATACCGATCGTCATCGAAGGTTAAGCGTGCGGACCCTACTGGTTCGAGAACTATGTAGACATGACCGAGACTCACTTTCAGTCAATAACCAATAGCGGAACCTAGATGCTCATATTGGTTCCTACATATTCTACGAAGATCTTTATCGGTCAAACCGCATAACAACATACGTTGTTCCCTTTGTCACGGTATGTTAGTTGCCCGAGATTCGATCGTCGGTATCATCATACCTAGTTCAATCTTGTTACTGGCAAGTCTCTTTACTTGTTCCTTAATGCATCATCCCGTAACTAACTCATTAGTCACATTGCTTGCAAGGCTTATAGTGATGTGCATTACCGAGAGCGCCCAGAGATACCTCTCCGACAATCGGAGTAACAAATCCTAATCTCCATCTATGCCAACTCAACAAACACCATCGGAGCCACCTGTAGAGCATCTTTATAATCACCCGGTTATGTTGTGACATTTGATAGCACACTAAGTGTTCCTACGGTATTCGGGAGTTGCATAATCTCATAGTCATAGGAACATGTATAAGTTATGAAGAAAGCAATAGCAACAAACTAAACGATCATAGTGCTAAGCTAACAGATGGGTCAAGTCAATCACATCATTCTCTAATGATGTGATCCCGTTCATCAAATGACAACTCACGTCTATGGTTTAGGAAACTTAACCATCTTTGATTAACGAGCTAGTCAAGTGAGGCATACTAGTGACACTCTGTTTGTCTATGTATTCACACATGTACTAAGTTTCCGATTAATACAATTCTAGCATGAATAATAAACATTTATCATGATATAAGGAAATATAAATAACAACTTTATTATTGCCTCTAGGGCATATCTCCTTCAGTCTCCCACTTGCACTAGAGTCAATAATCTAGATTACACAGTAATGATTCTAACACCCATGGAGTCTTGGTGCTGATCATGTTTTGCTCGTGAGAGAGGCTTAGTCAACGGGTCTGCAACATTCAGATCCGTATGTATCTTGCAAATCTCTATGTCTCCCTCTTGACTTGATCGCAGATGGAATTGAAGCGTCTCTTGATGTGCTTGGTTCTCTTGTGAAATCTGGATTCCTTTGCCAAGGTAATTGCACCAGTATTGTCACAAAATATTTTCATTGGACCCGATGCACTAGGTATGACACCTAGATCAGATATGAACTCCTTCATCCAGACTCCTTCATTTGCTGCTTCCGAAGCAGCTATGTACTCCGCTTCACACGTAGATCCCGCCACGACGCTCTGCTTGGATTTGCACCAACTGACAGCTCCACCATTCAATAAAAATATGTATCCGGTTTGTGACTTAGAGTCATCCGGATCAGTGTCAAAGCTTGCATCGACGTAACCGTTTATGACGAGCTCTTTGTCACCTCCATAAACGAGAAACATATCCTTAGTCCTTTTTAGGTATTTCAGGATGTTCTTGACCGCTGTCCAGTGATCCACTCCTGCATTACTTTGGTACCTCCCTACTATACTTACAGCAAGGCACACATCAGGTCTGGTACACAGCATTGCATACATGATAGAACCTACGGCTGAAGCATAGGGAATGACTTTAAATTTTCTCTCTATCTTCTGCAGTGGTCGGGCATTGAGTCTGACCCAACTTCACACCTTGTAACACAGGCAAGAACCCTTTCTTTGCTTGATCCATTTTGAACTTTTTCAAAACTTTATCAAGGTATGTGCTTTGTGAAAGTCCAATTAAGCGTCTTGATCTATCTCTATAGATCTTGATGCCTGATATATAAGCAACTTCACCGAGGTCTTTCATTGAAAAATTCGTATTCAAGTATCCTTTTATGCTATTCAGAAATTCAATATCATTTCCGATCAACAATATGTCATCCCCATATAATATCAGAAATGCTACATAGCTCCCACTCACTTTCTTGTAAATACATGCTTCTCCAAAAGTCTGTATAAAACCATATGCTTTGATCACACTATCAAAGCGTATATTCCAACTCCGAGAGGCTTGCACCAGTCCATAAATGGATCGCTGGAGCTTGCACACTTTGCTAGCACCTTTTGGATCGACAAAACCTTCCGGTTGCATCATATACAACTCTTCTTTAAGATATCCATTAAGGAATGCAGTTTTGACATCCATTTGCCAAATTTCATAATCATAAAATGCGGCAATTGCTAACATGATTCGGACGGACTTAAGCATGTCTACGGGTGAGAAGATCTCATCGTATTCAACTCCTTGAACTTGTCGAAAACCTTTCGCAACAAGTCGAGCTTTGTAGACAGTAACATTACCGTCAGCGTCAGTCTTCTGCTTGAAGATCCATTTATTCTCTATGGCTTGCCGATCATCGGGCAAGTTAAGCAAAGTCCATACTTTGTTCTCATACATGGATCCCATCTCAGATTTCATGGCCTCAAGCCATTTTGCGGAATCTGGGCTCACCATGGCTTCTTCATAGTTTGTAGGTTCGCCTTGGTCAAGTAACATGACCTCCAGAATAGGATTACCGTACCACTCTGGTGCGGATCTTACTCTGGTTGACCTACGAGGTTTGGTAGTAACTTGATATGAAGATTCATGATCAACATCATTAGCTTCCTCACTAATTGGTGTAGGTGTCACAGGAACCGGTTTCTGTGATGAACTACTTTCTAATAAGGGAGCAGGTACAGTTATCTCATCAAGTTCTACTTTCCTCCCACTCACTTCTTTCGAGAGAAACTCCTTCTCTAGAAAGGATCCATTCTTAGCAACGAATATCTTGCCTTCGGATCTGTGATAGAAGGTATACCCAACAGTCTCTTTTGGGTATCCTAGGAAGACACATTTCTTCGATTTGGGTTCAAGCTTATCAGGTTGAAGCTTTTTCACATAAGCATCGCAGCCCCAAACTTTAAGAAATGACAACTTGGGTTTCTTGCCAAACCACAGTTCATATGGCGTCATCTCAACGGATTTAGATGGTGCCCTATTTAATGTGAATGCAGCCGTCTCTAAAGCATAACCCCAAAACGATAGCGACAAATCAGTAAGAGACATCATAGATCGTACCATATCTAATAAAGTACGATTACGATGTTCGGACACACCATTACGCTGTGGTATTCCAGGTGGCGTGAGTTGCGAAACTATTCCACATTGTTTCAAATGAAGACAATAATCGTAACTCAAATATTCTCTTCCACGATCAGATCATAGAAACTTTATTTTCTTGTTACGATGATTTTCCACTTCACTCTGAAATTCTTTGAACTTTTCAAATGTTTCAGACTTATGTTTCATCAAGTAGATATACCCATATTTTCTCAAATCATCTGTGAACGTCAGAAAATAACGATACTCCTCGCGAGCATCAACACTCATTGGACCGCATACATCAGTATGTATTATTTCCAACAAGTATGTTGCTCGATCCATTGTTCCGGAGAATGGAGTCTTAGTCATCTTGCCCATGAGGCATGGTTCGCAAGCATCAAGTTATTCATAATGAAGTGATTCCACAAGCCCATCAACATGGAGTTTCTTCATGCGCTTTACACCAATATGACCTAAACGACAGTGCCACAAATAAGTTGCACTATCATTATTAAACTTATATCTTTTGGCTTCAATACTATGAATATGTGTATCACTACTATCAAGATTTAGTAAAAATAGACCACTCATCAAGAGTGCATGACCATAAAAGATATTACTCATATAAATAGAACAACCATTATTCTCTGATTTAAATGAATAACTGTCTCGCATCAAACAAGATCTAGATATAATGTTCATGCTTAACGCTGGCACCAAATAACAATTATTCAGGTCTAAAACTAATCCCGAAGGTAGCTGTAGAGGTAGCGTGCCGACGACGATCACATCGACTTTGGAACCATTTCCCACGCGCATCGTCACCTCGTCCTTAGCCAATCTTCGCTTAATCCGTAGCCCCTATTTTGAGTTGCAAATATTAGCAACAGAACCAGTATCAAATACCCAGGCGCTACTACGAGCATTAGTAAGGTACACATAAATAACATGTATATCAAATATACCTTTCACTTTGCCATCCTTCTTCTCCGCCAAATACTTGGGCAGTTCCGCTTCCAGTGGCCAGTCCCTTTGCAGTAGAAGCACTCAGTCTTAGGCTTAGGTCCAGACTTGGGCTTCTTCACTTGAGCAGCAACTTGTTTGCCGTTCTTGTTGAAGTTCCCCTTCTTCCCTTTACCCTTTTTCTTGAAACTAGTGGTCTTGTTGACCATCAACACTTGATGCTCCTTCTTGATTTCTACCTCCACAGCCTTTGGCATTGCGAAGAGCTCGGGAATCGTCTTATCCATCCCTTGCATATTATAGTTCATCACGAAGCTCTTGTAGCTTGGTGGCAGTGATTGAAGAACTCTGTCAATGACACTATCAATTGGAAGATTAACTCCCAGCTGACTCAAGTGATTGTGGTACCCAGACATTCTGAGTATATGCTCACTGACAGAACTATTCTCCTCCATTTTGCAGCTATAGAACTTATTGGAGACTTCATATCTCTTAATCCGGGCATTTGCTTGAAGTATTAACTTCAACTACTGGAACATCTCATATGCTCCATGACGTTCAAAACGTCGTTGAAGTCCCGGTTCTAAGCCGTAAAGCATGGCACACTGAACTATCGTGTACTCATCAGCTTTGCTCTGCCAGACGTTCATAACATCTGGCGTTGCTCCTGCAGCGGGTTTGGCACCGAGCGGTGCTTCCAGGACGTAATTCTTCTGTGCAGCAATGAGGATAATCCTCAAGTTACGGACCCAGTCCATGTAATTGCTACCATCATCTTTCAACTTAGCTTTCTCTAGGAACGCATTAACATTCAACGGAAGAACAACACGGGCCATTTATCTACAACAACATAGACATGCAAAATACTATCAGGTACTAAGTTCATGATAAATTAAAGTTCAATTAATCATATTACTTAAGAACTACCACTTAGATAGACATACCTCTAATCATCTAAGTGATCACGTGATCCATATCAACTAAACCATGTCCGATCATCACGTGAGATGGAGTAGTTTTCAATGGTGAACATCACTATGTTGATCATATCTACTATATGATTCACGCTCGACCTTTCGACCTCAGTGTTCCGAGGCCATATCTGCATATGCTAGGCTCGTCAAGTTTAACCCGAGTATTCTGCTTGTGCAAAACTGGCTTGCACCCCTTGTATGTGAACGTAGAGCTTATCACACCCGATCATCACGTGGTGTCTCGGCACGATGAACTTTGGCAATGGTGCATACTCAGGGAGAACACTTTTACCTTGAAATTTAGTGAGAGATCATCTTATAATGCTACCGTCAAACAAAGCAGAATAAGATGCATAAAGGATAAACATCACATGCAATCAATATAAGTGATATGATATGGCCATCATCATCTTGTGCCTTTGATCTCCATCTCCAAAGCACCGTCATGATCACCATCGTCACCGGCTTGACACCTTGATCTCCATCGAAGCATCGTTGTCGTCTCGCCAACTATTGCTTCTACGACTATCGCTACCGCTTAGTGATAAAGTAAATCAATTACATGGGGATTGCATTTAATACAATAAAGCGACAACCATATGGCTCCTGCCAGTTGCCGATAACTGTGTTACAAAACATGATCATCTCATACAACAATTTATATAATCACGTCTTGACCATATCACATCACAACATGCCTTGCAAAAACAAGTTAGACGTCCTCTACTTTGTTGCTGCAAGTTTGACGTGGCTGCTACGGGCTTAGCAAGAACCATTCTTACCTACGCATCAAAAGTTCAAAACCACAACGATTTTTCGTCAAGTTTGTTGTTTTAACCTTCAACAAGGACCGGGCGTAGTCACACTCGATTCAACTAAAGTTGGAGAAACAGACACCCACTAGCCTCATGTGTGCGAAGGACGGCAGTAGAACCAGTCTCATGAACGCGGTCATGTAATGTCGGTCTGGGCCGCTTCATCCAACAATACCGCCGAATCAAAGTATCACATGTTGGTAAGCAGTATGACTATTATCGCCCACAACTCTTTGTGTTCTACTCGTGCATATAACATCTACGCATAGACCTGGCTCGGATGCCACTGTTGGGGAACGCAGTATTTCAAATTTTTACCTACGATCACGCAAGATCTATCTATGTGATGCATAGCAACGAGCGGGAGAGTGTGTCCACGTACCCTCGTAGACCGAAAACGGAAGCGTTAAGTAACGCGGTTGATGTAGTCGAACGTCTTCGTGATCCAACCGATCAAGTACCGAACGCACGACACCTCCGCAATCTGCACACGTTTAGCTCGGTGACGTCCCTCGAACTCTTGATCCAGCTGAGGCCGAGGGAGAGTTTCATCAGCACGACAGCATGATGACGGTAATGATGAAGTTACCGACGCAGGACTTCGCCTAAGCACTACAACGATATGACCGAGGTGGAAATACGTGGAGGGGGGCACCGCACACGCCTAAACAAACAACTTGTGTGTCTATGGGGTGCCCCCTCCCCCGTATATAAAGTAGTGGAGGAGGGGTCCGGCCGGCCTCCTAGGGTGCGCCCCAAGGGGGATTCCTACTCCTACTAGGAGTAGGTTTCCCCCCTTTCCTAGTCCAACTAGGAGGGGGAAGGAAGGGGAAGAAGAGAGGAAGGAAAGGGGGGTCGGCCCCCTCCCAATTTGGATTGGGCTTGGGGGGGGGGGCACACCCCAGCTCATTGCTGCCTCCTCTCTCTTCCACTAAAGCCCATGTAGGCCTATTAAGCCCCTGGGGGGTTCCGGTAACCCCTCGGTACTCCGGTAAATGCCCGAACTCATCTGAAACCATTCCGGTGTCCAAACATAACCTTCCAATATATCAATCTTCATGTCTCGACCATTTCGAGACTCCTCGTCATGTCCGTGATCACATCCGGGACTCCGAACTACCTTCGGTACATCAAAATACATAAACTGATAATACCGATCGTCATCGAACATTAAGCGTGCGGACCCTACGGGTTCGAGAACTATGTAGACATGACTGAGACTCACTTCCGGTCAATAACCAATAGCGGAACCTGGATGCTCATAGTGGTTCCTACATATTCTACGAAGATCTTTATCGGTCAAACCGCATAACAACATACGTTGTTCCCTTTGTCATCGGTATGTTACTTGCCCGAGATTCGATCATCGGTATCATCATACCTAGTTCAACCTCGGTACCGGCAAGTCTCTTTACTTGTTCCGTAATGCATCATCCCGTAACTAACTCATTTGTCACATTGCTTGGAAGGCCTATAGTGATGTGCATTACCGAGAGGGCCCAGAGATACCTCTCCGACAATCGGAGTGACAAATCCTAATCTTGATCTATGCCAACTCAACAAACACCATCGGAGACACCTGTAGAGCATCTGTATAGTCACCCAGTTACTTTGTGACGTTTGATAGCACACTAAGTCACTACAAAAAAAGACACTTCCGTGATGATACGTGTTTGTCACAGTAGGTCACGTTTTCTGTCATGCATGTACATCCATGAAAATTTTATGACAGAATCAAGATAGTCATACCTGTGTTGTCGTAGAAGTGTTCCATGACATTACCAAAATTATCATCACGGAAGTGTCCACTTCCATGACGATAAATCGGGTGTCATAGAAGTGTTTTCGTCAAGGGTGACCGACACGTGGCATCCACCGTAACAGGTCGCCGTTAAGCTATCGGGGCCGGTTTTGGATCCGATAACCCGTTAACAGCCCGGACAAATAGGGATTTTCCACGTGTAAAATTCTCATTGGCCAGAGGAAACACGTGTTGGCTCACCGTTGGGACAGATGTCATCCACTCATTGGACAGGAGGCGCCTATGATACGTCGACATGTGGCACGACCCAACAGAGGCCCATTCCGGTGAAAAGGCCGGCCCGTTTGACTTGGTCAAAAGGTAACGGGCCGGCCTAGGGAAAGCCTGTTAACGGCCTGTTCGTATATCACCCATTTACGGGGCGCTAACTCCCGGCCCATTACGGCCTATCGGAATTAAGCCTAGTAGCTTCATTTGGGCCGTCCAATATGATTCCAGCCCATTGTTACTTTCGGCCCATGTATGGCCCATGATGTATTTCGGCCCATATGAGGCCCTTCGTAAGTCTGGGCCCAATAAAGGCCCGAGATGAAACTGGCCCATAATGAACAGTGTATCACTTTATACCCATTAACGACTCATTATTCCGTCGGCCGTTTCCAGCCCGTGTTAACTTTTGGCCTTCTAAGGGCCCATTTATTCTTGGGCTCATTTATAGAATTTGGTTAGTTACGGTCCGTTACTGGCCTGTTCCGTTTGTGGGCCAAATTCAGCCCGTGTTTACATTGGGCCCGTTTGTGGCCCGTTAACCCGTTGGGCTGTTTTCATAGCGTTATCAAATACGACCTATTAACGGCTCGTTATGGTCCACGAATAGTACGACCCATGTTTGGCGAAATGATTATACGCCCCGTAGAAGGCCCATGGATCCTACGGCCCGTAGAAGACCAATGGACCCTACGGCCCGTAGAAGGCCCATGGATCATAAGGCCCATAGAAAGTCCACGGATCCTACGACCCGTAGAAGGCCCATGGATCCTACGGCCCGCAGGAGGCCCATGGTTACAACAGTCCGTGTGTTGGCATGATTATTGTGGCCTAGTTACCAAAAATAGGTTATTGTGGCCACTAGAAAAACGCAGAAAAAGAACTGCAGTGACTACAAGCAAACAACTAAACAAGACAACAAGGAAATAAATAAGAAAGCAACTAATGCTAGCCTATTACAACTATTACACATATTACATCCACTGGGCATCAAAGTTTGCCACCAGTGCAAATATAGGGAACAAATCAGCATATTACATACACTGGCCGTCAAAATTGGCCACCAGTGCAAATAAATGCGGCAGCAAAACAAGAGCATAACTGAAACAACTTCAGAAGAGCTCAAGAAACGTTATCCTGGGTATCCACCATGCTGGCAATAAGTTTAGCAAGCTTATTAGCTTTGTCCTGTTTGGCAATAAAATCCTCCAACGCTTGGTGTTGCACCAGAAAGTATGCATCTGAATGTTCCAGGGACTTCCGCAGTCCTTCCGCTTCTTTTCGCAACACAGCTGATCGATGTCTTTCAACTGGTAGTTGAGACTCAAGAAACCGAACTGATTCAGACAGTGAGTTTGAATAGCTTGTGCAAGCGGTAGTGGCCAGTAACTCGAACACTAAACCAAGAAAGGACTTTGGGGTTGTCTCACTGTCTTCAAGATAGTCTTCCTTAGCTGTTTTATCAGCTTTGTTGGAGACCAACAAGGATATCTCACTATCCTGAACCTTATCTGCATTACTTCCTTTACCATTTCTTAATAAGGCACTCTTCCCCAATATTCTGTCAGCATTCTAAAAGAAGAAACAAGCAGACACATAACAGGTTTAGCATGTACTAGTATATGAAACTCATTTCAGTGAATCAGTTCATTAGTAAGGTGGACAGGATTAAACTACTAAGTCTTCTATTGCCAAGTACTAGTACATAATAAAAGCATCAAACAAACATATATCTATGTCCTATGGTCACTGCATTGTCTTGCCAAATCAAAATAGAGACATGGTTCAAATCATATCAGTTCAAGACAAAGCAGCAGTGAAAGAATACAAAGCGTGGGAAACTACACGGCACAACAAGATTTCAGATGGGTACGGCGGGTCTACATGTACAACAACACTATTGGCTCTGTTGTGATGCTAGTAATGTGCATGATATGAGAAGTCAACTGTATACACAATTGAAATTGAAATCAATAGAGCTATTGATAAGAGCAAACCTGTTAAAGAAACATGCGTGAACATACCTGCTGTGCCATTGGAGTTTCGATTGGATCCTTCAATTTAAAAATAAGTTTGTATGAGTAAATACAATGATACAAGAGCAAAGCAGTATGCACGATAGCAATGGAATCTTAAATTAGAACAGTTGTTCTTCAGGTTTAAGCACTTGTTCTACATGAACAGAGTACAGTAAGACACAAGAATACAATACTTAAAAAAATGAGCTCATAGACCTTACCACATTCTTGGTTCGAGACTAGTACAGAACAAGGCGTTCCCAGTCATCGTCCAGTAAATGTGTCTCAGGAGAACGTAAGGGAATTTGATGAGTTTCTTTGCCAGTGAAGTACGTTTTCTTCACGTAATTCCGATACTGCCACCAAGCATTCTTGAAGATAGCAGAGGTATTAGCACAGGTTACCTCATCCTGAGTTTCCAAATCGGTCCTTCTCTATAGAGAAAAAGGGAAAATTTGCTGTATTATAACCATCATGGAGGTAGAATGTGTGGGACAAAGCAAAGTTGTAACGCCCCGGATCCGATGCGCCAGGTGTCTGCCAGTTATTCGCTGTCGTTGCCATGTCATTTGCTTGCGTGTTGCTTTTGCCATGTCATCATCTGCATTTCATATCATGTCATCATGTGCATTGCATTTGCATACGTGTTCGTCTCTTGCATCCGAGCTTTTTCCCCGTTGTCCGTTTTGCAATCCGGCACTCCTATGTCACCCGGCGCCCCCCTTTTGTCTCTTTTCGTGTGCGGGTGCTAAACGTACTCAGAAAGGGTCGGTATTTGCCGAGTGGCCTTGGTATAGCTCCGACAAACCGCCCGTCAAATTTCGTCGCCTTCGGAGTCCGTTTGATAGCCCAACCGTTGAACTCATAGCGGTACCGTTGCCGGTATCTTCGTCGGACGTTTCGGCCTCTGTAACCGTCGCCGGGTCTCTCCCTCTCCTCTCCCACAGTCCAAGTCCAGCCCTCTAGCCCCTCTCCAAGTCCCTCTCCCCTCCGGGACCGTCCGATGGCGATCGAACGGTCCGAAAACGGGCTAAAACCCCCTCTCCTACCCTTTCTGCCTATAAATGGACGCCCTAGCCTTCCTATTTCGGGAACCCTAGCCTCCATTGGGATCCGCGCCGCCACCAGCCACCTCCCTCCTCTCCTCCGCCGCCAAGTGGCTCCAGCCACCTCCATCCCGCAGGGCCCGTCAGGACCCAGTTTGGGCCCTGGGAAGCCCATCTGGGCCCGGAGCCACCGCTCGCCCCGCCCGCGCCCGAGAGGCCGTGCCTCCCACCGCCGGCGTGCCCCGTTCGCCCCGCCGCCTCGAGGCACCCCGGCGAGCC
>NC_057802.1:402832914-402839972 GCF_018294505.1 Triticum aestivum | reverse complement strand
CGCCAGCGCGCCTTCCCTCCGCCGCCGCGCCCGCAGCGCCCCGCCTCGCCGGCGATGCCCTTCGCCTCCCCGCTCCTCCGCCGGACCGCTCGTCCTCGCGCCGCCTCCCGTCACCGTCCGCCCTGCCGACGACCTCGCCCCGCGGCCATGCCCGTCCAACCGCCGCCTCCTCGTCGCCGTTTGGCCTCGCTCCGGCAAGATCCGGCACAGCACCGCCCCGTTCTGGCCTCCTCCGCCGCTAGCCGGAGCCGGAGTTCTGCCGCGCCGGCGCCCCTGCCTCGTCCCGCTCGCCGTTGACCGTCCAGCCGCGTCCCCGCGTCGGCCTGACCCCGTGGGCCCCGCGGCCCAGCCCAGCGTCAGGCGCAGCCCCGGCCTGCCTCCTCCTCCTTCTGGGCCGAAGCCCAATGGGTGAGCGCCATATTCCTCGCCCGCAACGCTGTTTAACTATCCGACGCTCACCTGTCTTTTTGCTAAGTCCCCAGTTTTGCATATTATGTGAGCTTGTTTGACCTAGTGTAACTTTCTGCTCGTAGATCCATTTTGCATGTATGATATATTGAATTGTTCGTCTCGTGATGCTCTACATTTTGTTCAATTGCACCATGTCTATTTGAGTTCATCTTGATGCCCAAATCTCAGTTGGAAGAGGGCTAGTTGCTGTTATTCTCTGGTTCTTAACAGAACTTGGAGATTTGTCATTTTTGTATCATTTAATCTGTGCATCTTTTGGGCATGAGCTCTACATGTGTTTTGAAGTATGCCATGCCATCTTTCCAGTGGTGTATGCCTTGTATTTTTGTGATCTCTGTGGTGACTAGCACAAGCATGCAAAGTAGGTCCCGTAATGTTTCTGATTTCAGGGACTTGGTAATTTCTCCAAGTCCTTGTCTCCTGTTATTTTATTGCCATGTAAACTTGATGCTACAGAGAGATCCATGCATATTTTGGAGATGTTCAGTAAGGATGTTTTGTAGCTATAGTTGTAATTGACCAATTCCTGCAATTGTTTTCAATTATGGAGTGCCATAGCATGACTCAATCTTGCTCTACTTTGGCTATAAAATATTTCTGGCAGATTGTTTACGTGTTATTCAATTTTGCCAAGCTTATTGTAGTTGATCCTTACATGCTATGCTTGTGTTCTTGCCATGTTTAGCTTCATAAACATGCCATCATGCTGTAGGTATGCTTGGTTTGTCATGCATTGCTCTGTAGTGAGTGCATCAATCTCACAAAGAGGCCTACATATTATTATTTCTGCCATGCTCTGTTTTCTGCTAAGTCTGAAACCTGATAACGAAACTTGCTATGTTTACATGCTTGCCACCATATCTTCGGGTCCTTTTTGGCTTATGGTCAGTAAGGGATTTTTGTCATGTGCATTTAGTAGAACACTGCCATGCCTTGTTTTGCCATGTTAAGTTCCTGTAGCATGTTGATGTTGTGCTCTCAACATTGCTACCTGATGCTGTTTCTGTCATGTCCAGTAATTTCTGTTAAGTCTGTGAACCTGTTATTATTTGCAATCTTGCCATGTCCTTTTGAGCATGTTCTAGTGATTTCTGGAGATAGCTCAGTGTTCATGATTTGTTGTGCTTTACCTGTACATCATGCCCATGCCTTTTGATTTCATCTTGGGTTGCTGTAGCATATTGTTTTGATGCTTGCTATATGCCCAGTTGCTGTTTTGGCCAGATTGTTGCTATGTCTTGTTTGGAGTGTATGTGTTGCACCGTTGCTCCGTTTTGAGCATGCTCTATATGAAACTTGCTTAGTTTTGCATGTAGTCTCATATTATCATGTTGCATCCTTGTTTTGAGGTGTTTGCTTGATGTTTGTATGCATTTTGCATCAATGCCATGTTTAACTTGTTTTGCTCATATCTTCTAGGCCGTAGCTCCGAATCTAATGAACTTTATATGTAACTTGACTAGAATTTCGTGTAGATCATCATGGTGCTCTTTAACTTGCTGTTTAACAACTTCAACTTAATGCTTGTTCAGTTCTGGACCAATTTCGAAATTTGTATATGAGGACTTACCGGAATTGTTATGTGTTGTTTCCGGCCTCATTTAAACTTGCCTTGATGTGTTGCTCTTGTATGCATCATCTCTTGTCATGAGTAGCTTCGTTTAGCCTTGTCATGCATCATTCTTGGTTGAGCATCATGCCTTGTTCATGTGTGGTGTGTTTACCTTGTTGTGTGCTTCTTCTCGATAGTTCCCGTGTCGTTGCGATCGTGAGGATTCGTTCGTCTTCGTGGCTTCATCTTCTTCATGGATTCGTTCTTCTTCCTAGCGGGATTTCAGGCAAGATGACCGTCACATTGGATCTCATTACTATCATTGCTATGCTAGTTGCTTCGTTCTATCGCTTTGCTGCGCTACCTATTCACTTGCTCCTCAAGCCTCCCAAATTGCCATGAACCTCTAACCTTTGTCACCCTTCCTAGCAAACCGTTGTTTGGCTATGTTACCGCTTTGCTCAGGCCCTCTTATAGCGTTGCTAGCTGCAGGTGAAGATGAAGATTGCTCCATGTTGGATTATGTTTATGTTGGGATATCACAATATCTCTTATATTATTAATGCATCTATATTTTGGTAAAGGGTGGAAGGCTCGGCCTTATGCCTAGTGTTTTGTTCCACTCTTGCCGCCCTAGTTTCCGTCATACCGGTGTTATGTTCCCGGATTTTGCGTTCCTTACACGGTTGGGTGATTTATGGGACCCCCTTGACAGTTCGCCTTGAATAAAACTCTTCCAGCAAGGCCCAACCTTGGTTTTACCATTTGTCCAGCCTATTTCTTTTCCCTAGGGAGTCGCTCTCTCGAGGGTCATCTTATTTTAACCCCCCGGGCCAGTGCTTCTCTAAGTGTTGGTCCGAACTGAGTAGACTGCGGGGCCACCTCGTGGAAACTCGAGGTCTGGTTTTACTCGTAGGATGTCTCATCCGGTGTTGCCCTGAGAACGAGATATGTGCAGCTCCTATCGGGATGTCGGCGCATCGGGCGGCTTTGCTGGTTTTGTTTTACCATTGTCGAAATGTCTTGTAACCGGGATTCCGAGACTGATCGGGTCTTCCCGGGAGAAGGAATATCCTTCGTTGACCGTGAGAGCTTATCATGGGCTAAGTTGGGACACTCCTGCAGGGTATTATCTTTCGAAAGCCGTGTCCGCGGTTATGTGGCAGATGGGAATTTGTTAATATCCGGTAGTAGATTACTTGACACTTGACCTTAATTAAAACGCATCAACCGCGTGTGTAGCCGTGATGGTCTCTTCTCGGCGGAGTTCGGAAAGTGAACACGGTTTCTGGGTTATGTTTGACGTAAGTAGGAGTTTAGGATCACTTCTTGATCATTGCTAGTTTCACGACCGTTCCTTTGCTTCTCTTCTCGCTCTTGTGTGCGTAAGTAAGCCACCATACATGCTTAGTCGCTGCTGCAACCTCACCACCTTATCCATTCCTTTCCCTTTAAGCTTTGCTAGTCTTGATACCCATGGTAATGGGATTGCTGAGTCCTCGTGGCTCACAGATTACTACACCACCAGTTGCAGGTACAGGTTTTGCGATGATCATGACGCGAGAGCGATGTTTACTTGTTTTGGAGTTCTTCTTCTGCTTCTTCTTCGATCAAGGGATAGGTTCCAGGTCGGCAGCCTGGGCTAGCAGGGTGGATGTCGTTTGAGTTTCTGTTTATGTTTCATCCGTAGTCGGATGTTGATCTCATGTATTGCTGTATTCTTGCGGCACTTGTATGCCTTGTATGTATCCCCAAATATTATGTAATGTTGATGTAATGATATCCACCTTGCAAAAGCGTCTTTAAGATGCGCTTCTATCCTTGGTGGGACCTTCGTGTTCCTTTAGGATAGGGTCGCATCTTGGGCGTGACAAAAGTAATTTCCATGAATAACATTACTTACACATAACTCCTGGGCAAACACCTGCAACCGGCATTTTCCTTCATCTTCAGTATAATATTTCCAAGATGGGAAGATACGCACATAGGATTTAACAACATCAAATGCGATAGATGCTAAACTACGACTGGCTGGTTGTGCTTCCTCCACAGGAATAGGCGTACTAACTGGTGGAGTTGGGGTTCGCCGTGGTAGTACTGGCCCTTTGGGCGCTGGAGCTGCCTTACTAACTACTCTTGTTTGGGAGCTCTGTGGTGGAGATGGTGCTGTGTCAATAGGAACTCGGTTACTATCTGCTGGGGTTGGGGTTAGATTGGGTGAAGCTGGTTCTCTGACCATCGCAGTAGGGGTACAATCTGCGAGAGTCTGGGTTATGTGTGGTAGGGATGGTTCTCGTGCATGTACAACCGGGGTGCTATCTCCACCAAGAGGTAGCATTGTTTTATTTGAAGACCATGTTTTTACTCCGCTAGATACTGCCATCACCCGCTCCAATTCAAATGGCTGATAAACAGGAAACATAGTTGAATGTACAGACATTGTATGAGAGACAGATGCAATAGATAGTGTGGAAAAAAGAGGACATGAAATAGTTGACATGTATATTGTTTAACTAAAACGGATAGCATGACATAATTTCACATATATGATGTCTATCTAAACTGGATAGCATAGCATAACATAATTCAAAGATATGATGAATAACTAAATAGGATCGCATGACATAATTCACATACATGTTATCTAAGTAATCAGGATCGCATGATTTAATTCACATATGTGATTTATATGTTAAACAGAGGGCATTCGATATGATGTCTGAACTAAGAACATGGTGTTGAATATTGTGTACTAGCAATGTGCCCGTGCGTTGCAATGCATCCAAAATAGAATAATACATGTTCACAAACTTGAAAGAAAAACATTATAGTTTGGTGTATATATCACTAAAAGTATACTCGTATTAGGTTTCACTCAAAATATATTCCTTGTGGCTGTTTTGATGAGGTGGGGGAGGGATGTGGTTGGTTTTAAGATACTAAGGGGTTTCTGCAAATTGGAGCAGAGGAGTGGGGTCTTGTTGCAAAAATGCCACGACTTACATCATAGTCGTTAGATGCAGATCTGATGGTCAGAAATGACGGATGGCAGACACACCATCATCACCAACTGAGTTTTTTTATAGGAGTAGAGATATGATGTCTAAACTATGCAATGCAAGACATCATATGCATGATATGAGCAGTATAACCATGCCAAGTTAGAGCATACACCTCAGTGGGGGAATAGAACTGGTGATCTGTCTCTGAATCCATCTCTGAGGAGCTATCGGGACCCAACAAGAGATCTGCTTCGACAGGTAGCACTGTCTGCTCTGAAGGCCTTGTTTTCACTCTAGATTTTTCCATCTCCCACCCAAATGGCTGATTCACGGGAAGAGTAGTTTAATGTACAAACATTGTCGACAAATGGAAATGTAATGAAGAAAAGGATGGGCAAGATATCATTCAAATATATGATGCCTGGTTAAACAGAATGGCATTGCACATTTCACATATATTATGGCTGGCTAAAAGACATGAGACTGCATAATTCCCATATATGATATAGAAACTAAACAGGTGGCATTACAGAACATGTCTAAACTAAGCAGATGACATATATGATGTCAAAAGTAGGCACTGGAAGGCAACATATGCATGATATCATCATGCCAAGGTAGAGCAAACATCTTGGGGGTAAATAGGAGTGGTCAGCTGCGTCTGAACAGATATCTTCCTCTGGATTACAATCTGGAGATGGGGGAGGGTTTGCCATTGAACCCACCATGGAGCGATGTCTGCATGACATTGTATTGCCGCGCAAAACTCTTCTCTTTTTCTCTACATGTTCAGCATGACTGTGTACAATATCTGACATGCATACAAAAAATATGGTGAGATTATGTAAGGAGAGCATGTAGAAATCTAGAGTGATGGTAACAACCAGTGGATGGATCCAAAAATAATGATAGTAGGCTAATGATTGCTTTAATTTAATAAAAAGACATATGATGATTGCTTTACTATTTGTTTCCCACCCAAGATGACCAACATAGGCATACCCTAGGTGAACCAGATATTAGATAGAGATACTATTCATTGCTGCCTCGATATGTGCCCCACAACTAATTTAGAACTCAAGTTTGAACATCGATAAAGTGAAACCATATGAAAGCGTGTACAGTTAGAATGTTATTCTGCCACTAATGCATTTGGTCTTGTTTTCATGCATAGGATTTTGAAAAGTAGGTCCAGGTGGATGTTTTGCTCCATTCCTTTCAACAAAATGCATGAATAACTGAATAGTAGAGTGCCATAGGAAAATTTCCTATTTCTATGTTTTTTCGTTGAACCACAATAGCCCTAATGGATCGACATGAATGTAGAGTAGTAAGTGATGCGACAAGTGTACAACCTCTTTGCCGTAGCCGTGTCGACCTCAGCATCATTGGGTTGGTCGCTGAAGAAGTTGAGACAGAGGTGGCCGTCGGAGGTGTGGAGGAAGATCTGAGGAATCTGTAGACGGCGTCCAGGGCACTGCTCTGTTGTGATGGATCGTTCTGTCGTTGGAGCAGCTTCGGTGAGCCGTAAGACATCAAGGCTGAAGCATCACAAGACAGACATTGTTAATATCAAGTGGGATTCTAATAGCATCTCCAATAGATGATGTAAAATAGATGGAAAATTTACATCACCAAAAACCACCTGACTACAACAGATGAGGTAAAAACTGTTGACTCTGAACTTAACTGTCGAAACTGAAATTTACTGTGGAATCTGAATGTTACTGTCGAAAATGAACGCAATGGTAGCAGAGAGGCACTTGACATGTAGTTTAGTGAGGGCCTGTAGTTCATCTTCAACCTGCACCCCCCTGAGCCGCCAGCAACCACCGGCCGAACCGCCGGGCCCCGCGCCGCTTCGCCGCCCCGAAACAACTCCCCACCGCCCCGGCCAGCCCTCTAGCTCCCCCCCGCGCCAAGCTTTTTCTCCGGCGATCCCCACGCCACCGCCCCCACCCTGAACCCTAAGATAGATAGTGGGGTACCTCTCCAGCGAGCCCCCTCCCCCCTGCGGGTGGTTCTTCCTTAAC
>NC_057802.1:402822099-402832592 GCF_018294505.1 Triticum aestivum | reverse complement strand
TTCTTCCTTAACTCCAGCGAGCCCCCCCACCCCTTGAAAATCGACTGACCCAAAAGTCGATTCAGTAGACTGAAGCGTAGGTAAATCAGAGCAGAGCAGCAACACAAGCGAGGGGGAGAGTAGCAGCAGCAGCAGTGCGAGCGAGCGAGCGAGCGAGCAAGAGCCGGAGCAGCAGCAGCAGCGCGAGCGAGCAAGTGAGAGCCGGAGCAGCAGCAGCAGATCCGGCTGGTATGGCCGCCGCCGCCGAAGGGGCCTCACACTGGGGTAGAGCCGCCGTTGCGATGTCTCCTGCGGTGCCGACTTCGAGGTAGCCGCTCCATGGGGGTGCGGGATGGAGCACCGTCGGCGCCGGGAGGTCAAGTTAAGGAGAAGGTGCGATGCGATGAGTGTACAACCTCTTTGGTGGCGCCGAGTAGGCCTCGGCTTCGTCCGAGGAGTCGGTGAGGATGCTGCAGTTCCAGTGGAGCAGGTTAATGCGGTGCTGTGGGGATGGAGCAGCCGCGATAGACGAGGCGATCATCGGAGCAGCTCCTAGGAGGTGGAGGACGGGGCGGCTGAACCGGCGGGACGACGGGATGGACGACGGATCCTCATCCGGGGAGGTGGATGAGGGACGTGGAGCTGTTGCGGTGGACGACGCCGTCGGGGAAGAGGCTCCGGCTGGGCAGCGGTGAGGTGGCGGACGGAGGAGGGTGGGGTTTCGCGGCTGGAGCGGAGAGGTTATGGCGGCCTGGGATTTTGAATGGCGAAAAGGAGGCGATGGGAGGGGGGAACCATGACTTAGGGACGCACTTGTCCAAAATGTAGGGTGTGTTACAAAAGTACCGCCACTGATTTGAACTAGCGGCCCTTTCGGCTCATGATTAGAAGGGGGATTTCGCA
Source organism: Triticum aestivum (assembly GCF_018294505.1). Taxonomy (NCBI): domain Eukaryota; kingdom Viridiplantae; phylum Streptophyta; class Magnoliopsida; order Poales; family Poaceae; genus Triticum; species Triticum aestivum. The sequence goes on along the minus strand of NC_057802.1, from coordinate 402,831,710 downwards.
TGTCAGGATTTGGCAGCTGGAGGGAGTTTTCGCGCGCATTGTAATTTTAGGATAGCAAGGCGCGGGTTGTGAAGGCGCCAGTTTTGGGAGCACGATATCTGAATTTTCGGGATATAACAAGGTGCGGGTTGAATTTTAGTGACAAGCCTAACGTGTATTATTGTACTTGGACGTACCAAATCAATTCGCACTTCCCTCAACAAAAAAAACAAAAAAAATAAAAACTATTCACACCACACAAAGAGAGAGTCTTGCCCCGTTTTACTATACAAATGCTATTCAAAGCTACTCCCTCCTTCCATCTATATAGGGACTAATGCATTTTTCGAGGCTAACTTTGACCAAATATTAGAGCAATAATATATGACATGCAACTTACACAAAGCACACCGTTAAATTCATGTGTGAAAGGAGCTTTCAATGATATAATTTTCACATTGTGCATGTCATGTACTATTAATCTTGTCAATAGTCAAAGGCGGTCTTAAAAAACGCATTAGGCCCTATATAGATGGAAGGAGGGAGTATGAATCCATGTTATGTCCAATTAATTTTTTTCGCTGGCTGTATAATGCATGTAACCTACGCATACCAACATTTTAGTGCGTTCCAAATGTTTATACTACCGCTGCAATTCGAACTGAATTTGAATTCGTTTCTCTATTTCAATAAGAATCTACAATCATGATTGTTGCCAACTTCAACCATCATTCGTGTATTACATTAACAACTTTTTGAATACACTTGATGTTGATTCCAAATAATAGTACATTTGATGTACTAACTATATATTCATAATCTAAACCATGTTCCATACGTACATCATGTTTATCACACAAGGTATAGTGCCCCTCCCCCTACATTATGACAAGTATTTAGCCCTGAGCTGCAAAAGCCACACATTAGCCCAAATTATTGTCGGATCACGGGTTCCGGCAAAACCCTCAAGGTTCGAACACTGGGGTGCGCGCAGAGATTTCCTCCCTACGGATCTACGCCCTAGCTCGCTAAGATCTCGCGGACGAACTCGACGAACTCACAACACAAAGACACAAGATTTATACTGGTTCGGGCCACCGTTGTGGTGTAATACCCTACTCCAGTGTGGTGGTGGTGGATTGCCTCTTGGGCTGATGGTGAATAGTACAAGGGGAAGAACAGCCTCCTGAGGTTGAGGTGTTCTTGTGCTCTACCAACTAGTGAGTGCAAGGATGGAGTGGATCCAGTCCCAGGTCCCCTCCCCTACTGTGGTGGCTGGTTCTACTTATATAGGCCCTAGTCCTCTCCCCAAATATTGAGCGGGAAGGGAGCCAACAACGGCCAATTTGAAAGGGGACAACTAGTACAACATATCCTGACAAAAGCGGTCTTCGCCTGCAAAAGACTCTGGTGGTGACGCCGTCTTAGGCTCCACGGTGACCTCCGTCCTGCCGTCCTGCTGGTCTTGGTCTCGTTGCACCGATATGGGAACCTTTGCCTGATGCCTCGGTACTCCGCGCCAATGCTTGCCCCCTTAGCACCAAAGAGGAAACAAGGACGCTGCGCGCGCTGGCGCCCGCCTGATCTTGATCGTCATGGCGCACGTCACGAGAGCTTCGCGAGGTTTGCCCTGCCTTGATATCTCCGCTCCTTGCGAGGCAGCCTGGTGAGGCCGCTCCTGAGGAGGTCTTGCGTCGTCCGCCTCGCGAGGCTTGGCCCCTCGCGAGGGCCTTGATTGCCCTGTTGATGAAGATGGGCCGTACAGGCCTGCTAGCACAGCCACGCCGTGGGCCACAGGCAGGGAAGTCTGGGGACCCCTGTTCCCAGAACGGCGACAGTAGCCCCCGGGCCCAAGGTGCGCTCGGGCTTGGCTTCGCGGCGAAGCCAAAGGTCAAGCACGGAGAGCCGCGGGCCCCAAAAGCCTGCGGCCTTGGGCGACGCGTGGCGGTTGATTGGTTGTGGGCATCTCCGTTTCCCCATGCGGCCTCGGCAACTGCTCGACTTGACAAGTCCCTACGACATGCAAGGAAAACCATCATTACCTGTGATCGTGGGGGCGCCGGTTGGCCTTCTTTCGCTATGAATGGGGAGGGGGGCAGAGCCCCCGTCGCCCATCTCTTCTTGGTTCACTTGCTTCTTCCTCCTTGCTCCACCGCTAGTGGCAATGGCGCCGTCGAAGAGGTTCTCCGCCGCGGAGAAGGGCAAAGCCCCTCGGGAGGGACCCGGCTCCCCGGCGCCCAAGCGAGGACGTGGCCGTCCCGCAAGCATGCCGCGACCCCCGCCATGGCCCCCGGCTCTCGGGGTGGCGCCGCAGCGTGTGGCAGGAGTCGCTCTGGTCGCGGCAGTCCTGTCGACGAAAGGAGACGCGCCGTGGTTGCGCGGCCTCCCCGACCGCAGTTCCATGCGTCAGTGGTGCTGCCGGAGTTCGTTGTCTAGTCGGAGGATCCGGCCGGCAGCTGGCTCCAGCTCCCCCGCTTCTTTGCTGACGAGCTGCCGACCTCCGGTCCAGGCGGGCTCTGGCTGCAGGCAGACGGTTGCTGCAGCCAGGCTTCTTGGGTTGTGGTCGAGGTCTCCGTCGCGGGCAACATAGCTCTGGCCCGCGGTTGGCAGACGTTCGCCCGCGCGCGCGGCCTGGGCAGGTGGTGCACCCTCCACTTCAAGTTCGACGGCGACGCGACCCTCTACGTGAGGGTGTTCGGGGAAGATGGTCGCCGCGTTGGATGCTGCCCTGAGGTGAACGACGGCGAGGAGGTGCTCGGCCTTGGCGATGGTCGGTACAAGGAGGAGGATCAACCCGGCCGCACCTCGTCTGGCTATGGTGGCTCCTCCCTTGGCGACAGTTCCAGCAGCGACGACCTTGATCAGCCACCACGCCGCCGTGCCCGCTTCGTAGGTGGTAGCGGGTTGTCTCGTCGCTGTGCATCAGTGAAGCGCGAGGAGGGGTCCGACTAGACCCGAGACGCCGCCAAGGCCCTGCCCCCGTCGGCTGCTGCAGAGGCGAGCGCCGCATTTGTCATATTCCCCTTTTCCTTCCTGCATCGAAATGAAACCAGCATGGGCCCGAAGGGGCGTGTATCGAACCATAACTTATTAACCATTATGCTACGCTTGTTGTTTCAATGCTGTGTGGCTATTTTGCACAAAGATAACTTAGCCTGGTGCATTCGGGGCGCCCTCCTCCTTACGAGGCATTTATTTACTCGTGTCCGTCTTGACCTAGTGGTCTGCGATAGCTTAGGAACTGCAAAAAATTTGTTAGGGGGTTTGCCAGGAGATTTGTCGTTCACCCAAGCCTTGACCCAGCGCTTTGTATCGCGGTACCCGAGGGGCACGGATTAGGAGAGATGCGCCAGCTTTTGGGCTCGAATGAGGGTGGCTCGCGAGAAGGCAGAGAGAAGAAAAACACTTGCGAGGGCACCTGCCTATGTAGCCCCCGTCGCGAGGTATGCGAGAGAGAGAACATGAGCGAACCAGAGCCGGAAAATGCGGTAAGAGGCGAGGGAATCGAATCAGCAAGGAACACCAGAAGCAAACTTCGATTAAGGAAAAGCGAGCCAACTATGGAAAGCAAATGAAAAGCCGCGTCCCGCACCTAATCTAGTCTTCAAGTCTTCTCACCAGCGCGGAGCTAAGTGCTGCCACTAGGCGTGGGAGGGAGCCCCAGGGCCTGAGGCCAGCGCTCCTGAGACTTCGGGGCGTGTACAGCCCCACTCATTATTACGTGAGAGTGTCACGGGCGGCGAATCTTCACAGGCACCAGGCCTTCTTCACAGGCTCTGGGCCTTGCTTCATGGGTAGAACTTCCGGAGGTGCTGGATGTTCCAGGCGTTCTGGATGGGTATCCCGTCCTGCGTCTCCAGGCGCGCGGCGCCAGGCCTGGAGACATGGACGACCCTGAACGGGCCCTCCCACATGGTTGAAAGCTTGTGCAGCCCTTCCCTGGACAGGACCCGCCTCAGGGCGAGGTCGCCCGCCTCGAGCGTCCTGGAGCGGATGTTACGGCAGTGGTATCGCCGCAGTGCTTGCTGGTACCTTGCCGCCCTCAGTGCAGCTTCGCGGCGACGTTCCTCCCCCAGCACGAGGTCCATCCCCCGCGCGGCGTCCTGCTGCGTTTCATCGAACGCCAGGACCCGTGTGGAGCGATGTTTGACCTCGTGTGGAAGGACCGCTTCAGCTCCATAAACAAGGAAGAACGGGGTCTCGCCTGTTGGCTTGGTGGCGGTGGTGCGGATGGACCACAGCACGGACTGGAGCTCGTCGTGCCAGCCCCTGCCACAAGCCTCGAGCTTCTTCTTGAAGGTCCTGGTCTTGAGGCCCCTCAGGACCTCCGCGTTGGCGCGTTTGGCCTGACCATTGCTCCTGGGGTGCGCCACCGAAGCGTAGAAAATATGCGTTCCAAGGTTAGCACGGTAGGTTTTGAAGAGGTTACTAGTGAACTGCGAGCCGTTATCTGTGATGATGCGGTTGGGGACCCCGAAGCGGCTCACGAGGCCCTTTGATGAACTTGACAGCAGAGCCAGCTGGGATGGTACAGACAGCTTCCACTTCCGCCCACTTGGTGAACTTGTCGATGGCGACGTAGAGGTAGCGGTAGCCCCCAGGCGCTCGAGGGAACGGACCCAAGATGTCCAGCCCCCAGACCGCGAACGGCCACGTGAGCGGAATGGTCTGGAGGCCCTGAGCCGGCTGATGAATCTGCTTGGCGTGGAACTGGCAGGCTTCGCAGGACTTCACCAGCTCAGCTGCGTCGTTGAGCGCAGTGGGCCACTAGAACCCACTGCGGAATACTTTGCCGACGAGGGTCCGTGATGACGAGTGGTGCCCGCAGTCCCCACCGTGTATGTCAGTTAGCAGCTCCTTCCCCTAGCCCCTGGAAATGCAGCGTAGGGAAACGTCGTTTGGCCGCTTCGTGTACAACTCACCGTCCTGGATGCAGTACGCCGTGGTTTGCCGAACCACACACTCTGCATCCTCCTCCTTCTCCGGCAGCGCCCCTTGCATCAGATATTCCTTGAATTCCTTGGTCTAGCATCCCTCCTGAGGCTCGAGCGCCAAGAGCAGGCGAGCTCCTGAGGTCGGGCCACAGGCCGGGGCTCATGTGGCAGGAGGCTGTGGGAGCTCCTCCCGAGGCTGAGCTGTGCTTGAAAGAGGTGGTGTCGCCGATGGCTTGAGCAGCCGTACCTCAAAGACACCGGGCTCTTGTGGCTGCCGCTTGGATGCTCTCTTGGTGATGTCATCGGCTTCCTTGTTGGTGCCTCGCGGTACGTGCTGCAGCTCTAGGCCCAAGAACTGCTTCTCCATCTTGCGCACCTCCGCGAGGTATGCCTCCATATGCTCGTCCTTCGGCTCGTATACCTTGTTGGGGAAGTTGACGAGGAGCTGCGAGGCTGGCGCCTGGGCTCCGCCCAAGATGTAGGCGATAGCGCGCGGCTCCTGAAAGCCCCCAGCCCCCTCGTCCTGATGGTGGTCGTCATTCCTTCTTGGCGGTGGCGACAGCGGGGGAAGACCGGCGTTGCCCCGAGGACGATCCTCACAAGGCTGGTCCCTCCAGGCGCCCTTGCGAGGATGATCCTGCCAGCGGTCCTCGCGATTCCTGTCGCGCCACTCCTGGCGCGGTCCACGGTCGTCCCAGCGTCCGCCACCACATCCTCCCCCTCGGCCGTAGCCCCGGTCGGTGCGCTCGGGGCGTCGACCGAAGCGTCCTTCCCGAATGGCTCTGAGCTCTTGACAGTCGCTGGTGTTGTGGGTGTTCAGGTTGTGGAAGGCGCAGAACGGTCGGCAGCTCTTGGATGACTCGGGCTGATCTCTGCCTCGCTTGGTGTCCGGCTCCGCTGCGAGCATGGCTGCCTCCTTGCGCTTCACGTCCTTGGCCTTGGCTTTCTTCTCCTCCGGGCCCGCAGCTGGCAGCTCGAGGAGGGATAGGCGCCCCTCCTAAGCTCTTGCGCACTTGGTCGCCAGGTTGAACAACTCCTGAGAGGTGCACAACTCCTCGTGGATAGCGAGCTCCTCCTTCATCTTGATGTCGCGGACGCCGTCGGAGAACGCGGAGATGATGGCCTCGTCTGTGACCTTGGGGATCTTGAGGCGAGTGTTGTTGAAGCGCTGGATGTACTTCTGGAGGGTCTCTCCTGGTTGTTGCTTGATGCGGCGTAGGTCACCCGCGGCCGGCGGGTGGTCGCGAGTGCCCTGGAAGTTGGCGACGAAGCGGTCGCGCATCTCGTCCCAGGAGGAGATCGAGCCCTGAGGCAGGTTCAGGAGCCACGAACGGGCGCCGTCTTTGAGCGCCATAGGGAACCAGTTTGCCATGACTTTCTCGTCGCCGTTGGCCACCTCGATGCTCAGTTCGTAGAGTTGCAAGAACTCCGCGGGGTCGAGGGTGCCGTCGTAGCGAGGAGGCAGATCTGGCTTGAACTTGCCCGGCCAGGCGACACTACGCAGCTCGGGGGTGAAGGCACGGCAGCCGGCCGTGGTTGCCGGGGCCCGTCTCGGAGGTGGAGCTTGATCTTGACGCCCACGTGCCGCTACGGCAAGTGGCGCGGGGGCCTGCCGCGACAGACGATCCTGGCGCGGTGGTGCGAGGAGTGGCGGAGTGTTCTCTTGCGGCCGAGGAACTTCTTGGCAGCTTCCTTCTTCACACGCGGGCGCCAGATGTGGCGGATCGCGTCGCGGAGCCGCATGCCTTGGAGCCAAGGCGCCATCTTGGGGCAGAGGAGGTGGAGGCACTGCATGAGCTGCGTCGCCTGCAGCTGGCGGAGGGCCTGGCGGAGAGAGGGACGACACGGGGGAGCCCCCTGCGGCGCGGACAAGCTCGGCGATGCGGTCGAGCCAGTCCTCGTAGAGGTCGTCGACCGGGCGGTAGCGCAGGAGCTCGTGCGCCATGAGAAGCGCGGCCCGTGTGTCCATGGGGGCGTGACGAGCGTGGGATGACGAACCAGTGGGAGTCAGCGATGGAGTGGCGGTGCGCCCGTCCTGCCGCACCAAGGGGTGCAGCGAGGACGCTTGCTGCTCATTCCCCGCCAGGCTGGTAGCGGCGGGAGACGGAGAACGACGAGGTGGCCCACCGATGGGAGCCGTCCGGGCGACGCGAGTGGCCAGGGCAGCCCGGCGCTCAGCACGAGCACGGTGAGCGTCCGCCATGGAGACGACGGAGCGAATGGACACGAACGACGGAAGGGAAGTTCCGGCGCACCCCTACCTGGCATGCCAAATGTTGGATCATGGGTTCCGGCAAAACCCTCAAGGTTCGAACACTGGGGTGCGCGCGGAGATTTCCTCCCTACCGATCTACGCCCTAGCTCGCTAAGATCTCGCGGACGAACTCGACGAACTCACAACACAAAGACACAAGATTTATACTGGTTCGGGCCACCGTTGTGGTGTAATACCCTACTCCAGTGTGGTGGTGGTGGATTGCCTCTTGGGCTGATGGTGAATAGTACAAGGGGAAGAACAGCCTCCTGAGGTTGAGGTGTTCTTGTGCTCTACCAACTAGTGAGTTCAAGGATGGAGTGGATCCAGTCCCAGGTCCCCTCCCCTACTGTGGTGGCTGGTTCTACTTATATAGGCCCTGGTCCTCTCCCCAAATATTGAGCGGGAAGGGAGCCAACAATGGCCAATTTGAAAGGGGACAACTAGTATAGCTTATCCTGACAAAAGCGGTCTTGGCCTGCAAAAGACTCTGGTGGTGACGCTGTCTTGGGCTCCACGGTGACCTCCGTCCTGCTGGTCTTGGTCTCGTTGCACCAATATGGGAACCTTTGCCTGATGCCTCGGTACTCCGCGCCAGCCCTTGCCCCCTTAGCACCGAAGAGGAAACAAGGACGCTGCGCGCGCTGGCGCCCGCCTGGCACCCGCCTGATCTTGATCGTCATGGCTCATGTCACGAGAGCTTCGTGAGGTTTGCCCTGCCTTGATATCTCCGCTCCTCGCGAGGCAGCCTGGTGAGGCCGCTCCTGAGGAGGTCTTGCGTCGTCCGCCTCGCGAGGGTCTTGATTGCCTTGTTGATGAAGATGGGTCGTACAGGCCTGCTAGCGCAGCAACGCCGGGGGCCGCAGGTAGGCAAGTCTGGGGACCCCCGTTCCCAGAACGCCGACAATTATAATCAATTTTCTATATATTACATGTCGTACTAGAAAGATGCCCATGCATTCCACGGAACATCATCATGATCAAGGGGATGCCTTATTTGCAAATATGGAGAGGGGTGTGGGTATCTTTTTCAAAATTGCCATAGTTTCCTTCCTACCCGTCAGATATAAATCGGCCGGCCTATATTGCAGGATGGCAGGCACACCATCATCAACAACTCTGTTTTTATAAGAGTAGAGATAAAATATATTACATGTAGTATAACATGTTCATAACCACACCATGTGTATCACCGTTATATATATTCACGCATGCGTCGGTTTAAAACACTATGATAAATTCTTCAAATATCCAAATTCGCTTTTTATAATGAATCATGATCTCTATTCATCTTTTACACCCACACAATCCTCTCATCTTTGTAGCTAGCGCTAACTTTCTCTCGTGCATGCACACGCCCGCATCCCTCTCACCCTCCCTCAACATTCTCTAGCTCCATCGTGCAAATTCGTATTTTCACTTAGGTCGTTCACCCATGGTGTGTGTTGGCCCCCCAGCTCCTTCTTTACGTCACACATCGATCGATATGCCTCTCTAGCTAGGTGTGCCTACCACAAGCACAAGCTTCCCCTCTTCTCTTCTCACCGTCCATGCCTCACTCCCACCACTCTTTTCATGATCTCGTACTCGCACACTCCTCCCCCCTCGATATAGTATGCTTCTCGCACCACCTCCTAGATGCATCCCTCTCTCTATCCTTCTCCCCGGGCCTTATTTGCTTCTAACACATACATGCATGTATAATGATTGATCTCCCTACATATACATAGGTCGACTTTAACTATTTTTCCCCACCCATCAATCGACGTACCTCAGAAGTTATGTCTCTCCTTTCTCTAACAAAGGACGATTGATCTTCCTATGTAGTTACGCCTGCTTACCACAACCATATCGCCCCCCTCATCATTCATGCATGCCTCCTGACCCGTCTCTCGCACACACATGCACAGTCAGGGCAGCCATCCCCTCTCTTATTGATATTGCAGGCGTGCCCTTCGTTTGTCTAGCAAGCCTCTCCCAGACTCCCACCATTTGTTAGAAGCAACTTCACTACCACCCCCTCCAACACTCTAGCTCTGTCTCTCTCCCAACCTTATTCCTCTCCTACACATATGCATGGATGCCGATCGATCTCCCTTAATACATAAGGTAGGCCTCTCTCCTCCTCCACACATATACCGGCCATTGTACCTCTATAATTAATTAGGCCTACCCCCCACCACACACCGATAGTCAAGCGTTGTAGGTAGGTATCCATGCCACAGAGACAAACTGCACCTGTCCCCTCTCACGTTCCAGTAGGCCAGCCACTCTATATCTTTGACGTGGGCACACACAAATTCGATGGCACTTTTTATCGATCGCGCGCGCACACACACACATCATCCCTCTCTTCGATTCTATGGATACCTCAAGCCGATGATACCTCCACTCTCTTCTCGTGGATCGCCCCCTCTATATATATATGATATATCCAGGATCTA
>NC_057802.1:402730454-402821888 GCF_018294505.1 Triticum aestivum | reverse complement strand
CCCCCAAAACACACACTCATGAACCCACACACTATATCTCTCTACGGTTGTATCTCTCTCACACAACCCCTCGTAGGTGGTGTATATACATGAAGAGAATAGGTGCACGTACTCACGCTTCGTGCCCAGCCAGACCCGCACGGGTACACGGTGGAGCTCATTTCTGTACGAAAATGGCAGCCCATGTGCTAATTTGAACGCGTGTAGCGGTTGTTTACCTACGGAGGTCGTGTACCACGCGTGCACGAAACAAAGTTCAACTTGATGCGTTGGCGCATTATTTTTAAATAAAGTTATATCGCTCAATGGCACATACACAGAATATAAAACAATTTTTATGGAGAAAAAGGTAGTCCGCTCCACTATATACAATGGAGCCTGCCTGCCTGGGCTTGTCTCTCTTCAGAGTATCTCACACAAGGCGGCGGTGGCCTCTCTCTCTCCCACCGTTCGTCACTGATCCGGCCGGATCCCGTCCGCCGGCGGAAAGGGAGGATGTGCATCGTTTCTCCATTCGACGGCGCCGAGGCAGCACGTCCCGATCTGCGGTACCCGCCGTTCTCTCTAACCAAGCTCCGGCGCGGTAGGGCCTACGCCACCTGCTCGCTACGCAGTATGGGCAGACCCCGCCCGCCGTCGCTCACCTAGTTACATCCTGACGACCCCCAGGTATCCCCTCCGGCCTTGCTCCACTGCCCGTCTTCCCACGTCGTTGCATGTGGAAAATCTTGCATGTGGATCTTCCATACACTACAAAAAAAAGACACATCCGTGACATTTTGGGCCGAACGAATTTTTTTCCTGTCATACTTATGACACATCTATGATGATAATTGTGACAAAACCCGGTATCATCATAGATGTGGTGGGCTCCTACTTCTATGACAAAAAATCGTAACAGAAAATGGGCTTTTTGTCCTGGGCGGGCCGGAGATGCAGCTGCATGACATTCTTTGGGCCGTCCATGACGGAAAAACCGTGGTAGAAGCGAGGGCGAGGAAAATATCGGGGTGTTCCGGTTACGGTGGGTGGTCGGGACCGAGCGATGCGCGTTTCTCTTGTACACGCACTCACGTGGGTGCGAGGTGTTGGGCTTTAAATGAACCCGAGCGAGGCATTGGGCTCTAACTGAACCCGAGCGATTGCACTGTAGGCTACGCGTTACTGAACCCGAGCGATCGATCGATGGCTGTTAACTGAACCCGATCAAGCGATTCCTTCGCTACTGCTGCTAAGTGAAACCGATCGATGCTGCCTCTGGATGAATAGTGAGCATTGCTGGGGGGGTTTGGATGAACAGTTCCCGGTGGGGGTGGATGAACAGGACCCCGTGGTGTTGCCACTGGATGAACAGGACCCCGATCGATCGAGCCGGTTGGGGCTGGATCAATAGGACCCCGTGGAGGGCTGGATGAACAGGACCACCCCGTGGAGGGCTGGATGAACAGTAGACGGTGGAGGGCTGTATGAACAGTAGCCCGTGGAGGGGTGGTTGAACAGGAGCCCATGGAGAGGGCTGGTTGAACAGTAGCCGGGGGAGTAGCGCGTGGTGGAGGCTGGATGAACAGGAGCTCGTGGATGAACAGTCACAGGTGGAGGCTAGAGGAGGTCGACGGTGGATGAACAGTATCCCGTGGAGGCTGGAGGGGGTCGACGGTGGAGATGAACAGTATCCCGTGGAGTCCCGTTTTGCAGTACGCCACACCCCTCCCGATGAACAGGACCCCCGTTTCGACCGTAGCGCTCCAACACAAGTCCGTTTCCTCCGTTTTGTGGTACGCCACACCCCTCCCGATCAACAGGACCACCGTTTCGACCGTAGGAGGTCCGTTTCCTCCGTTTTGCGGTACGCCAGACCCCTCCCGATGAACAGGATCCTGTTTCGAACATGGCCGGTCGAACACAAGGCCGTTTCCTCCGTTCTGCAGTACGCCAGGCCATGTTTCCATCGGCTGTTCCGTCCAAGCCCTCCCGATGAACACGACGACGCATTCTGTTCCGACCCAGCCGGTTGGCTCCCCATGAACACGACGATGACGCTGTTTCTCCATTCTGACCTAGCCATGTACACGAGCCCTGGCCATACGTATGTGCGAGTAGGCATTCGAGACCCTGCCCGTATGTACATACGTGGCCATATTTTCTTTCTTGCACGCTGGCCGCTGTACGTACGTGTACATGCTACGTGCGCGCCTCTACTACGGCACATGCGCGCCTCTACATGGACCAGTATGTACATACACGTTCGCGACCAGAATGACAACGCTACGTACGCTTCGACCAGGTGGGTCCCGACTGTCAGGCACTTCCTTGCGTGTGAAGATGTAGCTGGTGGGTCCCAGCAGTCAGGGGGAGAATCCTTTTTTTTTGCCCGGACGCACTTCCTTGCGTGTGAAGATGTCGCTGGTAGGTCCGAGCAGTCAGGGGGGGAATGTTTTTTTCATGAAATACGGTTGCCCGTCCAGTGGGTCCCTGCTGTCAGGTGGAGGAATCATTATTTTCCGCATAATAAGGAGGCACTTCCTTGCTGCGGCCGTGGACCCAGCTGTCAGCCTCTCCACGTACAGTCCATGTCCGACGGAAGTCGTTCCTTGACGATGTTGACCACGCCGCGCCGAGAGCACCAGGGCGGGTGACGATGGCGAGGCCCAGGAAGGGGACGACGCGAAGCCGGGGAAGACGTGGCAGTGGATGCCCACGCGTAGAGGAGTATGAGGGTTCACTAGTTCGCTGCGGTGTGAGGCTGCTGTCGCCGCAGAATAATAGGGGGTGTGGGTGAGTAGAGGGATGGCCTGGCCAGCGGTGGGAGTAGTAGGGGGCGGTGAGGCCTCCGCGGCATCACAGCCGGCCACGGGAGGCAGGAGCACGAGGCACGACCGACGCTGGTTTGGGCGGCTAGATCAAGAAGAACAGAGGTTGAAGAAGCACTACGGCCGTTGGATGGACATCGTACGGTCACTGGAGCTAGAATCGTTCATATTGACTAAGTTGACAAAGCCCTCCATCCCCGTCAACTTAGTTGGCCCACAAGTCAGCCTCCCACTATTGTGGGTCCCAGCTAGCAAGGGGGTATTCAATTTTTTTTACATAATAAGGAGGCACTTCCTTGCGTGCGAAGATATAGCTGGTGGGTCCGACCTGTCAGTGGTGGGAACATTTTTTTTCGCGAAATACAGAGGCCCTTCCGGTGGGTCCCAGCCGTCAGGTGGAGGAATCATTATTTTACGCGTAATAAGGAGGCATTTCCTTGCGTGCGGCCGTGGACCCAGCTGTCAGCCTCTCCATGCATAATCTACTTCCGATGGTGTCGTTCGTTGACCATGTTGACCACTCCGCGCCGAGCGCATCCAAGGTGGTGGGCGACGATGAGGCCCCGGACAGCAACGAGCCGGAGATGGGAAGACGCGGGAGTAGAGTCGCAGACGGAGAGGTGTACGAGGGTTAACTGGTTCTGGTGCGGTGTGGTTCGGCAGTCGGTGGAGAAGAATAGGAGGTGTGGAGGGATGGCCTGGCCAACGGTGGGGTAGCGCTTCACAGCGAAGCATGCTAAGCAGAGCTGCTAGCAGCAGGAGGCGGGAGCAGGTGGTCCCGGCGGCGCTGGAGGAAGAAGACGAGAGATTGAAGATGGATGCCGGTCGTTGGATGTAAATCCAACGGCTAACGATGTCAGAATAATTTGTTGACTAAGTTGACAACGACTTGCATTGGCTTCGACCTATTGGCCCATATTTTAGCCTCCAAAAATGTGGCACGTATTCAACCCATTTTTTCAGAATTTACAGTCTTTTTTTTGCGGGGTAGAATTTACAGTCAATTTGATCTTTTTTTTGAATTACAGTCCATTAGCTAGGCTGGGTGAACAAATAATGTAGCATCCATGTGGCCCATTTATGTTTTTCCTAAAAAATTACAGGCCATTTGCACTTTCTCGAAATACACGATTTTGCTGGGCTGATTCTAATTATAATGTTGGGGTGGGCGCAGCAATGTTATCAAAAATAAACAGGGGCTGAGCATTTTGTTATATATATATATATATTTAAATAATAAGTGATTTATTATTTGGTCCTTAAATCTTACCAAGCTTTTGTACACAATCACCAGGATTTTCGTTGGCAAAAAAATCCAGGATTTTATTGTTAAGAAATTATTTTTATAAGTTAATAAGATGTGGGATATTGTTTTCTTACATATGTAAGTATCTGTTAAATATATGATGACAATAACAATAATATATAATAACATATAAAATAATTTAAATATATATAATATAGTTAGAAGGGAAACATAAGTTGGACCAGGCGTTCCTATTCTTATCTAGAAAAATAGAACACACCTCTGCGTTTTCTTCAAAAAAAACATAAATTGGGCTGCCGATGTTTCAGGAAAAATAAAACCTCGGATGGGAGGTCCATAGGCCGATCGATACATGACGGCCCTCAAGAAAATACAAACAGGCCTATGGACCTCCCATCCGAGGTCGTGGGCTGCGCATGTTAAAAAAGAAAGCCTAGACGGGGCAGCCCAAAACCCAGCTAATACTACCTGCCAGCTCCCCGGCTTCGTTGTGAATTTATCTCCTATAGTAACTATGTTGAAGCACCTAAAAAATGTAACTATGTTGACAAACCCGTGGGCCCCAACGTCAGTATAGCATTAGGAGGAAGTATTTTTTTCGATGAGGCACTTGCTTGCGTACGACCATAGACCTGGTGGGTCCCGACTGTCCGCCTCTCCATGTACAGTCCTCTCCAGATTCCTCTCATTTGTTCAACATGTTCACAACGGCAGACAGCGGCATCGCGGCGAGCGCACAAAGGCGCAGGAGGAGATCCGACCACCTGAGGAAGTGCCTTATTAGTAACGAAACAACTGAACTAGCCTAGTGGCCGAGTGACACTACCCGACAGCTGTTCCGCCCGGGTTCGATTCCACCTGTGCAAAGAAAATATCTCCAAATTTTTTGCCTCTGCCTTTATTGACATGTGGGTCCCAATTGTCATCTATGCACACCACGTCCAACACTTGCCAAAACTTCGTCCCTCGTTTTCTCTATTTTTCGCACACTCGACATTGTGTGGGCATTTTGAAAATAGCATATCTTTTTAACTATGCATCATATGAAGATGTGCTATGCATGAATGTGATCAGCATTGATGTTAACTGGCTGGTAGTTCCAGTTTCGACCATGAATAAAACTTCCAACATGATGTTAACACTGTTTGAAAAGGCCGTGTTAATATAAATGCTCTGCCTCTGAAAGTTGTAGTTTCTTATCTGAAACTGAACTTGGAGTTTCTTATCTGAAACTGAAACTTGCAGTTTCTTCTCTGAGAATCACATTGTCTGCACTTTTATACTCCTATGAAACTACATTTTTTAAGTGCTAAAAATAGATCTCTAGAATTCATAAAATACTTCATATGCTCAATACTGCAAATCTGAAATTCAAAATACATTCATATCTGAAAGTACTCTCAAAATACACAACACAAAACACAATTCACAACCTACAAATACTAACAACCCTAAGCTCCTCCTGACAATTCATAACCTGCCCGACTATTGGGCTGGGGGGGGGCAGTCCCTCCTATTCCTCGGCGGTAGACAGCCGCCCCGTGAGATGATGTGAACAGCGAGGGAGAGGATGGCGGGGAAGCGTCGTCGGGCCAACTGTTTTTCTCCTCTTGTAGTTGGGTTTGGTCGACGAAGACTCCATCGGCTCTCTCTGGCACGACTGATACGTCTCTAACGTATCTATAATTTTTTTATTGTTCCATGCTATTATATTATCTGTTTTGGATGTTCAATGGGCTTATTTATACACTTTTATATTATTTTTAGGACTAACCTATTAACCGGAGGCCCAGCCCAAATTGCTGTTTTTTTGCCTATTTCAGTGTTTCGCAGAAAAGGAATATCAAACAGAGTCCAAACGGAATGAAACCTTCGGGAGAGTTATTTTTGGAACAAACGTGATCCAGAGGACTTGGAGTGGACGTCAAGAAATCACCGAGGAGGCCACAAGGTAGGGGGCGCGCCTACCCCCTAGGCGCGCCCTCCACCCTCATGGGCCCCTCGTAGCTCCACCGACCTACTTCTCCCTCCTATATATACCTACGCACCCCGAAAACATCAGACACGGAGCCAAAACCCTATTTCCACCACCGCAACCTTCCGTACCCATGAGATCCCATCTTGGGGCCTTTTCCGGCGCTCCGCCGGAGGGGGCATTGATCACGGAGGGCTTCTACATCAACACCATAGCCTCTCCGATGATGTGTGAGTAGTTTACCTCAGACCTTCGGGTCCATAGTTATTAGCTAGATGGCTTCTTCTCTCTCTTTGGATCACAATACAAAGTTCTCCTCGATCTTCTTGGAGATATATTCGATGTAATCTTGTTTTGCGGTGTGTTTGTCGAGATCCGATGAATTGTGGGTTTATGATCAAGATTATCTATGAACAATATTTGAATCTCCTCTGAATTCTTTTATGTATGATTGGTTATGTTTGCAAGTCTCTTTGAATTATCAGTTTGGTTTGGCCTACTATATTGATCTTTCTTGCAATGGGAGAAGTGCTTAGCTTTGGGTTCAATCTTGCGGTGCTCGTTCCCAGTGACAGCAGGGGAAACGACACGTATTGTATTGTTGCCATCGAGGATAAAAAGATGGGGTTTATATCATATTGCATGAGTTTATCACTCTACATCATGTCATCTTGCTTAAAGCGTTACTCCGTTCTTATGAACTTAATACTCTAGATGCATGCTGGATAGCGGTCGATGTGTGGAGTAATAGTAGTAGATGCAGGCAGGAGTTGGTCTACTTGTCACGGATGTGATGCCTATATACATGATCATACCTAGATATTCTCATAACTATGCTCAATTCTATCAATTGCTCGACAGTAATTTGTTCACCCACCGTAATACTTATGCTATCTTGAGAGAAGCCACTAGTGAAACCTAGGCCCCCGGGTCTATTTTCCATCATATTAATCTCCCGTCAACAAGCTATTTCTTGCGCCGTTTATTTTGCTTTCTTTACTTTTAGTCTTTATCATAAAAATACCAAAAATAGTATCTTATCATCTCTATCAGATCTCACTTTTGCAAGTGGCCATGAAGGGATTGACAACCCCTTTATCGCGTTGGTTGCAAGGTTCTTATTTGTTTGTGTAGGTACGAGGGACTTGCGTGTGGCCTCCTACTGGATTGATACCTTGGTTCTCAAAAACTGAGGGAAATACTTACGCTACTTTACTGCATCACCCTTTCCTCTTCAAGGGAAAACCAACGCAGTGCTCAAGAGGTAGCAAGAAGGATTTCTGGCGCCGTTGCCAGGGAGTCTACGCACAATTCAAGACATACCAAGTACCCATCACAAACTCTTATCCCTCGCATTACATTATTTGCCATTTGCCTCTCGTTTTCCTCTCCCCCACTTCACCCTTGCCGTTTTATTCGCTTTCTTTTTCATTTGCCTTTTTCTCACCAGATCTATTGTTTGCTTGTGTTACCATGTGCCTTCTATTTGCTTGCATCTTTACCTGCTAAAAATCTATTGATATGGATCCACTTAAAGTGTTCTACTTGGATCATCTTTGATCCTTATGCGCTAGTGCTGAAACCTCAACTAGCCTAGTTGATGGGAAATCTTTAGATGAGCATGCTCATTTTGTGCGTTACCATTTGTCTAAAAAGGGGAGACTCTTATGGGATCAAATAAACAGATTGGTGTGTTATGCTTGGAATCTTTGTGAAATTTATGATTTTACTTGTTGCTCTGAAAACCTTAAGAAACACCTTCCCTACCAATGTGAGTTTAGTGATAATGGAATCGTATCTTCGTATGCTAAGGGTGTTTATAATTACTATGATGTTCAACAAATTGAAGAATTTGTTGCTTTTAAGGGTGCTTATGAAATTGCTTCTTTGATTGAAACGTATGATGCTACTCTTTACAAATCTGAAAATTTTGCCATACTTAAATATTGTTATGATAATTATGCTTCCAATGCCTATGTTAAACCATATATTGAGGAATCCTCCGCTATCCAAGAATAGGCTAATATTTTGCAGGAGTCTATGGAGGAAGAAAATAACGATATGCATGAATCTATAGATAATTATGATTCCGATGATTTGATTGAAATATCCCTTGATGAAAAGCATGATCGCAATGATGTTATAATAAATTCTATTAATGCCAATTGTGTTAATAATATGCAAAACCCTAAGCTTGGGGATGCTAGGTTTGCTATGTCTACTACTTGTTGCAATGATCATGATTGGGGTGATTCTTCTTATGATCTTGAAAATTTATTTAAGCCCCATGATGAATATGAGATTGATAATAGTGTTTGCAATAATATTGAAAGTGGGTTTGGAAGAGTGTCAACTTTAGATCCCACATATTTGGAGAATGTTCAATCTTATGAATTTTTTGATAAAAGTGGGTTTGGAGAGGTCATGACTTTAGCTAATGTTAATCCCACTATTTTGGAAGAGTGTCAACTTTGCATACATGTGGATCGTGTTAAGCATATGTTTTGTGATAGCTATATTGTTGAATTTGCTTATGATCCTGCATGTAATTATTATGAGAGAGGAAAATATGGTTGTAGAAATTTTCATGTTACTAAATTACCTCTCGTTATGTTGAGATTGCTATTGTTTTTTTCCGCTTCCTTGCATATGCTAGTTTTTGTTTGCCTTGATAATTTGTTTGCCTATAAGATGCCTATGCATAGGAAGTATGTTAGACTTAGATGTGTTTTTCACGTGTTCTATGATGCTCTCTTTGTGCTTTAATTCCTATCTTTTATGAGAGCATCATCAAAATCTCAATGCCTAGCTAAAAAGGCTTTAAAGAAAAGCGCTTGTTGGGAGACAACCCAATATTTATACATGTTGTTTAGAAAATAATTTTTGATCTAGCTTCTGTTTAGATTTGTTTTTGTGTTTTAATTAGCATTTTTGCCAAGTAAAACCTATAGGATCTTCTCGGATGTTAGTTATTTGATCTTGCTGAAAATTCCAGAAACTTTCTGTTCACAAAAACAATAGTTCAAAATCACCAGAACGTGATAAAATACTGATTCCAATTGAAGTATATCAATAAACAAATTATCTAGGTCTTCCTATTTTGGTAGATTTTTCTGAGTTCCAGAAGTTTGCATTAGATACAGATTACTACAGACTGTTCTGTTTTTGACAGATTCTGTTTTTCGTGTGTTGTTTGCTTATTTTGATGAATCTATGGCTAGTAAAAGAGTTTATAAACCATAGAGAAGTTGGAATACATTAGGTTTAACACCAATATAAATAAATAATGAGTTCATTACAATACCTTAAAGTGGTGTTTTGTTTTCTTTCACTAACGGAGCTCACGAGATTTTCTGTTACGTTTTGTGTTGTGAAGTTTTCAAGTTTTGGGTAAAGATTTGATGGATTATGGATCAAGGATTGGCAAGAGCCTAAGCTTGGGGATGCGCAAGGCACCCCAAGGTAAAATTCAAGGACAACCAAAAACCTAAGCTTGGGGATGCCCCGGAAGGCATCCCCTCTTTCGTCTTCGTCTATCGGTAACTTTACTTGGGGCTATATTTTTATTCACCACATGATATGTGTTTTGCTTGGAGCGTCTTGTATGATTTGAGTCTTTGCTTTTAGTCTACCACCATCATCCTTGCTGTACACACCTTTTGAGAGAGACACACATGATTCGGAATTTGTTAGAATACTCTATGTGCTTCACTTATATCTTTTGAGCTATATAGTTTTTGCTCTAGTGCTTCACTTATATCTTTTAGAGCATGGTGGTGGTTTTATTTTATAGAAATTATTGATCTCTCATGCTTCACTTATATTATTTTGAGAGTCTTAAACAGCATGGTAATTTTCTTAAATTGAGAAATTAGTCCTAATATGATAGGCATCCAAGATTAGTAAAAACTTTCTTATAAGTGTGTTGAATACTAAGAGAAGTTTGATACTTGATAATTGTTTTGAGATATGAAGATGGTGATATTAGAGTCATGCTAGTTGAGTAGTTGTGAATTTGAGAAATACTTGTTCTAAAGTTTGTGATTCCCGTAGCATGCACGTATGGTGAACCGTTATGTGATGAAGTCGGAGCATGATTTATTGATTGATTGTCTTCCTTATGAGTGGCGGTCGGGGACGAGCGATGGTCTTTTCCTACCAATCTATCCCCCTAGGAGCATGCGCATAGTACTTTGTTTCGATAACTAATAGATTTTTGCAATAAGTATGTGAGTTCTTTATGACTAATGTTGAGTCCATGGATTATACGCACTCTCACCCTTCTACCATTGCTAGCCTCTCTAATACCGCGCACCTTTCACCGGTATCATACACCCACCATATACCTTCCTCAAAACAGCCACCATACCTACCTATTATGGCATTTCCATAGCCATTCCGAGATATATTGCCATGCAACTTACCACCGTTCCGTTTATTATGACACACTTCATCATTGTCATATTGCTTTGCATGATCATGTAGTTGACATCGTTTTTGTGGCAAAGCCACCTTTCATAATTTTTTATACATGTCACTCTTGATTCATTGCATATCTCGGTATACCGCCGGAGGAATTTACATAGTCATATTTTGTTCTAAGTATTGACTTGTAATTCTTGAGTTGTAAGTAATAAAAGTGTGATGACCATCATTATTAGAGCATTGTCCCAAGTGAGGAAAGGATGATGGAGACTATGATCCCCCCACAAGTCAGGATGAGACTCCGGACGAAAAGAAAAAAAAGAGGCTATAAAAAAGAGAAAAAGGCCCAAACAAAAAAACAAAAAAATAAAAATGAGAGAAAAAGAGAGAAGAGACAATGTTACTATCCCTTTACCACACTTGTGCTTCAAAGTAGCACCATGATCTTCATGATAGAGAGTCTCCTATGTTGTCACTTTCATATACTAGTGGGAATTTTACATTATAGAACTTGGCTTGTATATTCCAATGATGGGCTTCCTCAAAATTGCCCTAGGTCTTCGTGAGCAAGCGAGTTGGATGCACACCCACTTAGTTTCTTTTGTTGAGCTTTCATACACTTATAGCTCTAGTGCATCCGTTGCATGGCAATCCCTACTCACTCACATTGATATCTATTAATGGGCATCTCCATAGCCCGTTGATACGCCTAGTTGATGTGAGACTATCTTCTCCTTTTTTGTCTTCTCCACAACCACCATTCTATTCCACATATAGTGCTATGTCCATGGCTCACGTTCATGTATTGCGTGAAGATTGAAAAAGCTTGAGGACATAAAAGTATGAAACAATTGCTTGGCTTGTCATCGGGGTTGTGCATGATTAAATACTTTGTGTGATGAAGATAGAGCATAGCCAGACTATATGATTTTGTAGGGATAACTTTCTTTGGCCATGTTATTTTGAGAAGACATGATTGCTTTGTTAGTATGCTTGAAGTATTATTATTTTCATGTCAATATTAAACTTTTGTCTTGAATCTTTTGGATCTGAATATTCATGCCATAATAAAAAGAATTACATTGAAAATTATGCTAAGAAGCATTCCACATCAAAAATTCTGTTTTTATCTTTTACCTACTCAAGGACGAGCAGGAATTAAGCTTGGGGATGCTTGATACGTCTCCAACATATCTATAATTTTTTATTGTTCCATGCTATTATATTATCTGTTTTGGATGTTCAATGGGCTTATTTATACACATTTATATTATTTTTGGGACTAACCTATTAACCGGAGGCCCAGCCCAAGTTGCTGTTTTTTTGCCTATTTCAGTGTTTCGCAAAAAAGGAATATCAAACGGAGTCCAAACGGAATAAAACCTTCGGGAGAGTTATTTTTGGAACAAACGTGATCCAGAGGACTTGGAGTGGACGTCAAGAAATCACGGAGGAGGCCACGAGGCAGGGGGCACGCCTACCCCCCTGGGCGCGCCCTCCACCCTCATGGGCCCCTCGTAGCTCCACCGACCTACTTCTTCCTCCTATATATACATAGGCACCCCGAAAACATCAGACACGGAGCCAAAACCCTATTTCCACCGCCGCAACCTTCTGTACCCGTGAGATCCCATCTTGGGGCCTTTTTCGGCGCTCCGCCGAAGGGG
Source organism: Triticum aestivum (assembly GCF_018294505.1). NCBI lineage: Eukaryota > Viridiplantae > Streptophyta > Magnoliopsida > Poales > Poaceae > Triticum > Triticum aestivum. The sequence continues at coordinate 402,809,744 of NC_057802.1, read as the reverse complement.
GCATTGTTCACGGAGGGCTTCTACATCAACACCCTAGCCTCTCCGATGATGTGTGAGTAGTTTACCTTAGACCTTCGGGTCCATAGTTATTAGCTAGATGGCTTCTTCTCTCTCTTTGGATCTCAATACAAAGTTCTCCTCGATCTTCTTGGAGATCTATTCGATGTAATCTTCTTTTGCGGTGTGTTTGTCGAGATCCGACGAATTGTGGGTTTATGATCAAGATTATCTATGAACAATATTTGAATCTCCTCTGAATTCTTTTATGTATGATTGGTTATCTTTGCAAGTCTCTTCGAATTATCAGTTTGGTTTGGCCTACTAGATTGATCTTTCTTGCAATGGGAGAAGTGCATAGCTTTGGCTTCAATCTTGCGGTGCTCGATCCCAGTGTCAGTAGGGGAAATGACACGTATTGTATTGTTGCCATCGAGGATAAAAAGATGGGGTTTATATCATATTGCATGAGTTTATCCCTCTACATCATGTCATCTTGCTTAAAGCGTTACTCCGTTCTTATGAACTTAATACTCTAGATGCAAGCTTGATAGCGGTCGATGTGTGGAGTAATAGTAGTAGATGCAGGCAGGAGTCAGTCTACTTGTCACGGACGTGATGCCTATATACATGATCATACCTAGATATTCTCATAACTATGCTCAATTCTATCAATTGCTCGACAGTAATTTGTTCACCCGCCGTAATACTTATGCTATCTTGAGCAAACCTATGGCCTCCGGGTCTATTTTCCATCATATTAATCTCCCATTCAACAAGCTATTTCTTGCGCCGTCTATTTTGCTTTCTTTACTTTTAGTCTTTATCATAAAAATACCAAAAATATTATCTTATCATCTCTATCAGATGTCACTTTTGCTAGTGGCCGTGAAGGGATTGACAACCCCTTTATCGCGTTGGTTGCAAGGTTCTTATTTGTTTATGTAGGTACGAGGGACTTGCGTGTGGCCTCCTACTGGATTGATACCTTGGTTCTCAAAAACTGAGGGAAATACTTATGCTACTTTACTGCATCACCCTTTCCTCTTCAAGGGAAAACCAACGCAGTGCTCAAGAGGTAGCAACGACACCCTCACAAACGGCACCCTGTAGATGCTCGATCGTTCAATCTCTGGTGAATGCTCCTTCTGGTGTCGGGTGGTAGGTGCGACATATGCCAACGGGTGGCTTATCATTGTGGGAGCCAGTAAGACATCGCCGGTGCCTGGTGTGACACCCAAAATTTCATTTGGATTTTTCAAAATTTTTACTTGACTTGAGGGAGGTGATTTAAAAATTTTCTTCAAAAGAACCCTCCCTTTCAAAATGTTTTTTTTGGCAAGGGTTTTATTTGGATTCACCCAAGACTTGATTTTGGTCTTGGAGGTTCTTTCTTTTTTTATTTGGACTCAAACCAAAATACTTTTCACTTGGGAAAAATGCCTTTTGAAAATTCTTTTGAAGTTGCCCTATGGCTTTTGGAATGATTCTTTGCCCCTTTCAACAAACCTCTCTTGCCATGACCTTAGTGCAAATCCACTCCCATAAACCTTTCCTCATCTTTGGATCATGATTTACATCAAATCCAGCAAGTTGAACCTCTCCATGTATTTATTTTCCCATTTATTTCTTATCAAAACAATTTCTACCTTCTATTCTAGCCCTTGGAGATTTACAAAGGAGCTACCATTTCTGTTTTGATTTTTGCCCTCAAACCAATTTCCCTTCCTAGTCCTTTGAGCCCTCAACCAAGATCCATGAAGATCCACTGGTCTCCAGTTCAAATTTTTCAAACTATACTTGCTGCAAGTTTGGACCAGATTTGCCAAATTTGATGAAATTCATTTAAATCCTTCTCCTAAAATTCTGATAAAAATCAGGCAGCCTCTGGGTGCATTGAGAGGTCACCTCACCAAGTCCCAGCCCCAGGAAAATTTTTCTGCTTGCCAAATCATTTCATCGAACACCTGCTGGGCACTGTTGCTATCAAGTTCAGTCAAGTTCAGTTAACAGTGGCTGAAACCACTGTCGTTTTCTTCAGTGTTCGATCTCAATCTTGCCAGTGCCCCGGTGTCGCCTTGCTCCCCGTCCCCTCCCCCTTGTTCCTGCGCCGCACGATCCCCTGGAACCTTGCGGACGTCGGCGACGAGCAGGAGGAGGTGCGCCGCCCCGTGACCGACGGCAGCGGCAGCTTTGCGGCCGCCAGAGAGGGACGCAGCGTAGACGGTGCCACCCGGCGCCGCCCAAGCCACCGGAGGCCGCCGCGTGGTCTTCCACTCCCCAGTGCGCGCTGCCACCCTCGTCGTGAACCGCGGGGCACGGAGCGCGCTCTCTGCCGCCGTCGTGCCCGTGCGGCCACCCCACCGTGGACCGGCGCCATTACGCCAAGACCGACCGGGATTAGCAGGGGAACGGCACTAGTACACCTCACTGATGCTGTCTGGCCACTTAGGCTCCCTGCCAAGACACTACCTCGCCGTAATTGCTCGCCGGAGCAACCCCGTTCACGGCCACCCCCTCGATCCGCTTATAAATAGAGGCCCCGAGCTTCAACTCGAACCCACACCACCCCTGCACTCCACCTAGACCACACCAAGCCACTGGAAGAGCCCCGAGGGAGCTTTCTTCCCCGACTCCGGCCGCCGCGACCCGCCACGGGATCCAGCTCGATTCGCTCCCGTGCGTGCACCTCCACCCTTCAACTCTTGCCAGTAGCTTCCCTATGCACCCACTCTCCTGACCCGCGCTTCAATTCGGAGTTTGCAGCACCCACCGGAGTTCTCCACCATCACCCGAGCCGCCGTCCGCCGGAGAAAGTGTCGCCGTCGACGTGGTGCTCTCCGTCGGTCGAGTCCACCACCCACTGACGCGGAAGGACATGCTGAAGCTCTTGGTACACTCCGATCTCCCTGTCTCGCCGTGGTTCGACGCCGGCGACCACCGCAATCTTCGGGCGCTGGCGAACTTTTTAAGCCTGACATGTGGACCCCCCTGTCAGCCTCTATTCTCTTCTCCCTCGAAACGTTTTCTGTTGGCGCCTTCGGGCAAATACGTTTTCCCTTTGAGCTAGCGCGTTTCTTTCCGAAGCATTTTCTGTTTTCTCAGTTAAGCCCCTGGAACTTCTCTGTTTCATTACAGATGGGTCCCTGGACAGAAACCCTTATAACTTTTTAATAAAAAGTGATTTTTGAGTGATTCTTTTTCTGACAATCTTATAATTTTGTCTAGTTTTTTATGAGATTTATTTGGAAAATTTTTGGAACAACTTTTATGCACGCGTTGGTTTTCACGTTAGTATGCCTTTGCGCTATACCGTAGGTTCCGGAAGAGGTGACAGAGCTGCGAACTTCGCCGAGCTAGACTCCGACTTCTCCGAACCAGGCAAGCATGTTTGAACCTTTGATATGATAGGTGTTTTGCATGTTTGCGTGAAAGGTTGTGCGTGGCATATGAGTATCGGTGAGTATCTCGTTGCTCGTGAGGCAACTACCCGTGTGTTCCAAAGTTACTGTGATCTCTGATGAGAGATGGCCTAGTCATGTGGTGACATGAAGGGCAGTAAGGTGGTACTGTTGTAGCATGCCAACCTTGCGTCATCCGATAATTTCCGACGTTAACGTGGACGGAGTCACGTTATCGTTCTCCCCCCTTCCGTGCTACCACTTGTTTTCTGCCAGAATGCGGTTTAGTAAGTTGGTAACCTCTTTCCGTGTACACACCAAACAGAGGGGCCGGGATGATGGTTCCATGGCCCTGGATTAAAGCCAGTCATCCGGTCAGGGGGCATGGGTGTTTCCGGTTGGGACCGAGAGGGGGGCACCCCTTAGAGCGCGTGTATAGCAATTTGATCCCATGCTACGCGAGGTTGTAGCCTCCCCGTCTCAAGGTTTTTCTTGAACGTTGCCGAGGGTGATTCCTGGCTTCGGATTGTTGAATGGGTGTGTACTGGTTAGATGTGTTTCTTCCAAAACACAGTAAACGGAACTAGTCCCCGTGACTACTGAAATCCGTTGGCTGTGGTTAAAGTACAAACTCTACAGAGTCAAATCCTTCCGAGTCATCGTATCCATGGTCCAGTAACGTGATCAGCGTATCCATGTCTATGTCGTAGCCTCGTGGTATATTCTTCTTTCCGGTAAGCGAGCATGAGTAGTAAACTTAGCTGAACGTTATTCCTGTGGATGGACTAACCCTGTTGTTTATCTCATGTCTGATTATTCTCTTGATATGATTTAAGATTTATGAGCTACTAAGTTATGAATATAAGCCCTTTATGTGATATCGCTCAGACGTCCGACTGTGGCATGTTTGTCTCTTACTTTCAATATAAGCCCTTTATGTGATGTCGCTCAGACGTCCGACTGTGGCATGTTTGTCTCTTACTTTCAATATGAGCCCTGTATGTGATGTCGCTCAGACGTCCGACTGTGGCACGCACTGTCTTTTATTTTCTGTTATAAGCCCTTTATGTGGTGTCGCCCCGACGCCCGACTGCGGCATTATTATTCTTGCAGTTTCCTCTCGAGGAGTCATTCAGACCCTCGTTTGGCACCGGTATTATTATTCTTGCAGCTTCCTCTCGAGGAGTCATTCAGACCCTCGTTTGGCACCCAGTATTTATTTTGGGATTTCGGGAGGACTACCGCCCGACTTCTCTGTTATTTTCCCATGCATCATTATCTCTATGTCTGAACGCACTTGTTAATCTATTCATATGCTTCATGTTTACATTTGTTATATCTTATGTCCGAACTATCTTGCGAGTACTTTCATAGTACTCACCTGGCTTGTTGATTTGGCCAGATGTTGACGAAGGCAATCTCCTGGATGAAGAGTTTGATAGTGCGTCCGACGCCTAGAGGAGTCCCAGTCAGTCCTGTGCGATCCCGGATATTGGTCACTTGTATTATATACGCTTCCGCCACCCGCAATAAGTCTCCTCGAGCCTCACTCCGACGCTCGAAGAGCTGTAGTTTTTAGGAGTCATATCACCCACTTCGCGGTGATATTTCCACCACCGTTGTTATCGTGAGTTAGTAGTTATGCCACCCTATCCGCCGTTATGTTTATTCGGCGTGCATGTAATAAATTGTTGAGCAGTCCCCGGTCTACCTTGTATTATGTTCAGTACTCCTGGTATTTTTTTTCTGTGACCAAGATATTGTCTACCAGTGAGAAGGAATTCTTCTTTACTGGTCCGTAAAAGGGATTGGTCTCTCAATAAATATTTTATTGAAAAACCGGTCGTGACAAGCTTGGTATCAGAGCCAGGCTGACTGTAGGAAGCCACTAGGTGCGATCGCTAATCGGTTATTAGCGTCTTTTGTGCTTGTTCAGCATTTTGCAAATGTAGCTAATTTTTCTGTTGGTCATCATAAATTTATGACATGACTACTCAGAATTCTTGCCTACTTTTGTAGATGGCTGGCAGCAACTGCGAGACTCGAGTGTTCACGAACGTGCCCGAGGGGTTTTTCAAACTCCTCGTCTCCATCACCAAGCTCACGATCGGACCAGCGACTCGCCCGGAGTTCACGCTTTACCAGCACAAGCTCAGCGACGACGTGTCTATGCACCAAGATGTGGTGCAATTCAAGGGAGGACGTTCTGCGTCTCGCCACTTCCGTTTTGTGGTAAGGGCCATGCCTACGGAGAGGCATGCCATGCAGATGGCTGCCCGTGAGGCGATAGCTCGCCTTCGGGATATCCTTCTATGATGAAGACTCGTCGCTACCGCTACCTCCCATGCCATGTGCCATACACTTGTCACTATGCATTCGCCTGCCATAGGGGAGAACGAGATGAAGCCATCAAGATGGTTGTGGAGTATCTCAAGGCTCTGGAGGAGTCTTTCGACAACCTCGTGGACAATCTTGTGGCTGCCCGCGTGGACTTAGTCCGGGGCGGTCCTGCCAGCAGGAAGGAGCTTCTCCTCACAGCACCGCCTCTGACATTCGTCTCGTCTTCAGCCTCTTATGCACCGGCCGTTTTGGCCACTGCTCGCCGTCTGCCTACCACTGAGGAGTTCGACCGAGTCATCGCTCCTACTCCAGTCAGAGCTGCACCGCCTGTCGCCCCCGTACCATCACCGCAGCGCAGTGCTACGCGCCAGGAACCTGCTAGAGAGGAGGTGGAGGTTGAATCCCCTACACCACTGAGTCTTGCCCTCGGCAAGGGAAAGGACATCGTCACCATCTCCGACTGAGTACGCCGAGTAGCCGCACGTTATGTCTGATTGTATGATGTGTTTTATCTGTACGCTAGTTTGTATTAGTGTGTTCGCTGCTTTCCGGAGGAGTATGCTAGTCTAAATAACATGTCAGGATTGTGTACGCACATCCTGAGTGCTGTATCGTGTGTTTGCTTTTCGCGTGTTAGATTTGGGTTAAACAGTTCGCCTCCATGCAAAATCGTTTATGCTTTCTTGAAAAATCTTGAGGTCTTTTAAGTTTTTGCCTTTGCAAGATTGTCCTTGTGCCACACAGTTCTTCTCATGTGTTTTGCAAAATAATACCCCAGACTGGAAAAATGTCTCGTCCGTGGACTCGTTCCATGCCCAATCAGCCAGAAGAAGTTTATGGGACACAGACTAGCAACAATTTCACTCAGGGTCAGTCCAGTCAACAGGACAGCGAAGCAGCCCTGTCTCAAGTATGCCGTCTCTTCGAACAAAGCCAGCAACAGCACCAAGAGATGATGAATCACGTCATCAATATCGGAAACCACCGTGAACCCTATCAACCACATTCCAAGTTATCTGAGTTACAGAAGACTCGCCCTTCAACGTTTGCTCACACCGATAGGCCGCTAGAAGCCGATGATTGGCTTCGTGACATCGAAAGGAAGCTGATTATTGCTCAGTGTTCAGATCATGAGAAGGTGCTTTATGCACCACACTACCTTACTGGAGCAGCTGCAGCATGGTGGGAAAACTTCCTACACATGCACCCCAGGGAGCACAACATCACCTGGGAAGAGTTCAAGGAAGGCTTTCGTGGGGCACACATCCCCAGGAGCATCATAAAAATCAAGAAGAGAGAGTTTGATGACCTCAAGCAGAGAGGCATGTCAGTGACAGAATACAACGGTCAGTTTACCCAACTATCTCGTTATGCCTACGACGAGCATATGACTGAGAACAAGAGGATGGAGAAATTCTTGGACGGCCTGGCACCAGCTCTAAGATGCCAACTGGTGGTACACACTTTCCCGGATTTTAAAACTCTGGTTGACAAGGCCATTACCTTGGAGAATGAGCGCCGCAGCCTGGAGGATATCCGTAAGAGGAAAAGGGACAAGACGACCCTCGCTCGCAACAACCGAAGCAAGACTGAGGTTCCAAAGACAGGAGCAAGGAAATCCACGACTACTGATCTAAGGCCCGCCAGACAGTTTCATGCCAGGGACAAGGAGTTCACGTACCATCCAGGGGTCACATGCTATGCTTGTGGAGAAGAAGGGCACTATGCTAAACAGTGCCCAAAACCAAGGAACTCGGCCCCCAAGCCAAACAATGGTGGAAACAATCCAGCCCCCAAGCGCAACAATATCAATCCCAACAACAACCACAGGAAGGGTCACCTAAACCATGTGGCCAGGGAAGAAGCGCAGAATGCCCCAGACATCGTGCTCGGTACGTTCCCTGTCAACACAGTACCTCCCACGGTTTTGTTTGATTCTGGAGCTTCCCATTCATTCGTTTCGAAGAGTTTTGTTTTGCAACATGGTTTTTCGATACTTCCCTTGGAAAAATCTATGACCATCAAGTCCCCCGGAAATAAGCAAATCGCTCAGAGTTACTGCCAAGGAGTGATCATTGAGTTCGAAGGACTACAACTCCAAGCAAATCTCATCGTGTTGGAAAATAAAGGACTGGATGTCATTTTAGGGATGGACTGGTTAACCACCAACAAAGGATTCATTGACTGTTTCAATCGGTCCGTGATTCTCACTCACCATCATGGCAAGACAATAACGGTTACAACTCAAGAAAGGCCACGGTCACGGCAACCAAAACTGAACAAAGTGGACATTTCAGAACTGAGAAAAGTTCCAGTGGTATGCGAGTTTCCTGACGTATTTCCTGAAGAACTACCAGGCATGCCACCAGACCGAGAGATAGAGTTCAGCATCGAGCTAGCACCTGGCACCGCTCCCATCTATAAGAAACCTTATAGAATGGCACCCTCAGAATTGGTAGAGTTGAAGAAGCAGATAAAGGAATTATTGGACAAAGGCTTTATTCGAGCCAGCTCCTCACCATGGGGTTCGCCAGTTTTATTCGCCAAGAAAAAGGATGGGACACTGAGATTGTGTATAGACTATCGAGCTCTCAATATGGTCACCATCAAAAACAAATATCCGATGCCATGGATAAATGATTTGTTTGACCAGCTCGCACAAGCCAAGGTGTTCTCAAAAATTGATTTGAGATCGGGGTATCACCAATTGAAAGTACGGACAGAAGATATCCCCAAGACAGCATTCACTTCCAGATATGGGTTATATGAGTTCACAGTGATGCCTTTTGGACTAACGAACGCCCCCGCATATTTCATCCACCTCATGAACAAAGTGTTTATGAAATTTATGGACAAATTTGTTGTGGTGTTCATTGACGATATTCTGGTATATTCAAGGACACCAGAAGAGCATGCTGAGCATCTCAGAATTGTTTTGGGAGAATTAAGGAAACATCAGTTGTATGCCAAATTTAGCAAGTGTGAATTCTGGCTAAGACAAGTTGGTTTCCTAGGCCACATATTAAACCAAGAAGGCGTGGCCGTAGACCCAGAGAAAGTCAAAGCCATACTTGACTGGAAGCCACCCGCCAACGTGACAGATGTGCGGAGTTTCCTGGGAATGGCCGGATATTACAGAAGATTTATTGAAGGGTTCTCCACTGTGGCAAAACCAGTGACACAATTGCTCAAGAAGGACAAGAAGTTTGTATGGACGGAAGCATGCGAGAAAAGCTTCCAAGAGCTCAAGAAGAAACTAACCACCGCACCGGTCTTAACTGTGCCAGACATACACAAGAGTTTTGAAGTGTATTGTGACGCATCTCGGAAGGGCCTCGGATGTGTGCTGATGCAGGATGGCAAAGTTGTCGCGTATGCTTCCAGGCAGCTGCGAAAACATGAGGAAAATTACCCAACACATGACTTGGAGCTAGCAGCAGTCATACATGCACTCAAGGAGTGGAGGCACTTTCTGTTGGGAAATCGCTGTGAAATATATACGGACCATAAGAGCCTTAAATATATTTTCACTCAACCAGAGCTAAACTTACGCCAACGACGCTGGTTGGAATTGGTCAAGGACTATGATGTCGGTATTCACTACCATCCAGGGAAAGCAAATGTAGTGGCCGATGCCCTTAGTCGAAACCCCAGCCCGGACAACGACGGTCCACAAAACTTGAGGCTTGAGTTTCAGCAAGAGTTCGCCAGGCTCAACATGGTGTTAGTCTCTGAGGGCACCATATCAAATCTGGAGATACAACCCACCCTAGTGGAACAAATTAAGAAGGCTCAACAAGGACATCCCAGCATCGAAGGTATAAGAAAGAAAATGAACCTTGGTAAGGCTTCAGAGTTCGTCACAGACAGTGAAGGAATATTATGGTACGGAGACAGACTTTGCGTACCTAACATTGAGGAACTCAAGCAACAAATCCTAACCGAAAGCCACACCGCTCCATACTCGATCCACCCTGGAGGAACCAAAATGTACAAGGACATTCAGGAAAGATTTTGGTGGCACGGTATGAAAAGGGATATAGCCACATTTATTGCTTGTTGCGATTCATGTCAGCGCATCAAGGCCGAGCATCAAAAGCCAGCAGGGCTACTCCAGCCAAACAGGATACCAGAGTGGAAATGGGATGAAATAGGAATGGACTTCATTGTCGGACTACCTCGATCACAACGCGGAAATGACGCCATATGGGTCATCACAGACCGACTAACCAAGGTTGCTCATTTCATTCCCGTGAAGACTACCTACTCCACACAAAGGCTGGCCAAGCTTTATCTCTCCAGTATAGTTTGTTTGCATGGAGTCCCAAAGACTATAATATCCGACCGAGGCACACAATTTGTCTCCAAATTTTGGGATCACCTGCAACAAGCTCTGGGCACACAGCTAGCTTTCAGTACAGCGTACCACCCTCAGACTGATGGACAAACGGAACGTGTGAACCAAATCCTAGAGGATATGCTGAGAGCCTGTGTGCTCACCTATGGGTCCAGTTGGGAAGAGAGTTTTCCGTATGCCGAGTTTGCTTACAACAACAGTTACCAAGCCAGCTTGCAAATGGCACCCTTTGAAGCATTGTACGGACGGAGGTGTCGTACCCCACTGAATTGGTCAGAAACAGGTGACAGTCGTATCTTCGGCCCAGACATGCTCAAGGAGGCCGAGGAGAAAGTTAAACAGATCAGGGACAGACTCAAGACAGCACAGAGCCGACAAAAGAGCTACTATGATCAAAAACATCGTGAGGTCAGCTTTGAACCCGGTGATTCCGTATACCTACGAGTGTCTCCTATGAGGGGCCTGCAACGGTTCAAAATTAAGGGGAAGCTAGCCCCGAGATTTATTGGACCATTCTGTATAATTGCACGAAGAGGCACGGTAGCCTACCAACTAGACCTACCCGAGGAGCTGTCAGACGTCCATGACGTATTCCACGTCTCACAATTGAGAAAATGTGTAAGTAACCCGGAGAAGCATGTATCTCATGAGAGCATTGATGTACAACCAGACCTCACCTACAGAGAGAGGCCAGTGAAGATACTGGAAGTGTCTGAACGGAGGACCCATCAGAAAACGACAAAATTTTTCAGAGTTCAGTGGAGCAACCACACTGAGGATGAAGCTACATGGGAAAGGGAAGATTTTCTTCAGGCGGAATATCCATATCTATTCGAGGATCAGCTGAAATCTCGAGGACGAGATTTTTCCTAAGGGGGTAGGTGTTGTGACACCCAAAATTTCATTTGGATTTTTCAAAAAATTTACTTGACTTGAGGGAGGTGATTTAAAATTTTTCTTCAAAAGAACCCTCCCTTTCAAAATGTTTTTTTGGCAAGGGTTTTGTTTGGATTCACCCAAGACTTGATTTTGGTCTTGGAGGTTCTTTCTTTTTTTATTTGGACTCAAACCAAAATACTTTTCACTTGGGAAAAATGCCTTTTGAAAATTCTTTTGAAGTTGCCCTATGGCTTTTGGAATGATTCTTTGCCCCTTTCAACAAACCTCTCTTGCCATGACCTTAGTGCAAATCCACTCCCATAAACCTTTCCTCATCTTTGGATCATGATTTACATCAAATCCAGCAAGCTGAACCTCTCCATGTATTTATTTTCCCATTTATTTCTTATCAAAACAATTTCTGCCTTCTATTCTAGCCCTTGGAGATTTACAAAGGAGCTACCATTTTTGTTTTGATTTTTGCCCTCAAACCAATTTCCCTTCCTAGTCCTTTGAGCCCTCAACCAAGATCCATGAAGATCCACTGGTCTCCAGTTTAAATTTTTCAAACTATACTTGCTGCAAGTTTGGACCAGATTTGCCAAATTTGATGAAATTCATTTAAATCCTTCTCCTAAAATTCTGAGAAAAATCAGGCAGCCTCTGGGTGCATTGAGAGGTCACCTCACCAAGTCCCAGCCCCAGGAAAATTTTTCTGCTTGCCAAATCATTTCATCGAACACCTGCTGGGCACTGTTGCTATCAAGTTCAGTCAAGTTCAGTTAACAGTGGCTGAAACCACTGTCGTTTTCTTCAGTGTTCGATCTCAATCTCGCCAGTGCCCCGGTGTCGCCTTGCTCCCCGTCCCCTCCCCCTTGTTCCTGCGTCGCACGATCCCCTGGAACCTTGCGGACGTCGGCGACGAGCAGGAGGAGGTGCGCCGCCCCGTGACAGACGGCAGTGGCGGCTTTGCGGCCGCCAGAGAGGGACGCAGCGTAGACGGCGCCACCCAGCGCCGCCCAAGCCACCGGAGGCCGCCGCGTGGTCTTCCACTTCCCAGTGCGCGCTGCCACCCTCGTCGTGAACCGCTGGGCGCGGAGCGCGCTCTCTGCCGCCGTCGTGCCTGTGCGGCCACCCCACCGTGGACCGGCGCCATTACGCCAAGACCGACCGGGATTAGCAGGGGAACGGCACCAGTACACCTCACTGATGCTGTCTGGCCACTTAGGCTCCCTGCCAAGACACTACCTCGTCGTAATTGCTCACCGGAGCAACCCCGTTCACGGCCACCCCCTCGATCCGCTTATAAATAGAGGCCCCGAGCTTCAACTCGAACCCACACCACCCATGCACTCCACCTAGACCACACCAAGCCACTGGAAGAGCCCCGAGGGAGCTTTCTTCCCCGACTCCGGCCGCCACGACCCGCCACGGGATCCATCTTGATTCGCTCCCATGCATGCACCTCCACCCTTCAACTCTTGCCAGTAGCTTCCCTATGCACCCACTCTCCTGACCCACGCTTCAATTCGGAGTTTGCAGCACCCACCGGAGTTCTCCACCATCACCCGAGCCGCCGTCCGCCGGAGAAAGTGTCGCCGTCGACGTGGTGCTCTCCGTCGGTCGAGTCCACCACCCACCGACACGGAAGGACACGCTGAAGCTCTTGGTACACTCCGATCTCCCTGTCTCGCCGTGGTTCGACGCCGGCGACCACCGCAATCTTCGGGCGCCGGCGAACTTTTTAAACCTGACATGTGGACCCCCCTGTCAGCCTCTATTCTCTTCTCCCTCAAAACGTTTTCTGTTGGCGCCTCCAGGCAAATACGTTTTCCCTTTGAGCTAGCGCGTTTCTTTCCGAAGCGTTTTCTGTTTTCTCAGTTAAGCCCCTGGAACTTCTCTGTTTCATTGCAGATGGGTCCCTGGACAGAAACCCTTATAACTTTTTAATAAAAAGTGATTTTTGAGTGATTCTTTTTCTGACAATCTTATAATTTTGTCTAGTTTTTTATGAGATTTATTTGGAAAATTTTTGGAACAACTTTTATGCACGTGTTGGTTTTCACGTTAGTATGCCTTTGCGCTATACCGTAGGTTCCGGAAGAGGTGACGGAGCTTCGAACTTCGCCGAGCTAGACTCCGACTTCTCCGAACCAGGCAAGCATGTTTGAACCTTTGATATGATAGGTGTTTTGCATGTTTGCGTGAAAGGTTGTGCGTGGCATATGAGTATCGGTGAGTATCTCGTTGCTTGTGAGGCAACTACCCGTGTGTTCCAAAGTTACTGTGATCTCTGATGAGAGATGGCCTAGTCATGTGGTGACATGAAGGGCAGTAAGGTGGTACTGTAGTAGCATGCCAGCCTTGCGTCATCCGATAATTTCCGACGTTAACGTGGACGGAGTCACGTTATCGTTCTCCCCCCTTCCGTGCTACCACTTGTTTTCTGCCAGAATGCGGTTTAGTAAGTTGGTAACCTCTTCCCGTGTACACACCAAACAGAGGGGCCGGGATGATGGTTCCATGGCCCTGGATTAAAGCCAGTCATCCGGTCAGGGGGCATGGGTGTTTCCGGTTGGGACCGAGAGGGGGGCACCCCTTAGAGCGCGCGTATAGAAATTTGATCCCATGTTACGCGAGGTTGTAGCCTCCCCATCTCAAGGTTTTTCTTGAACGTTGCCGAGGGTGATTCCTGGCTTCGGATTGTTGAATGGGTGTGTACTGGTTAGATGTGTTTCTTCCAAAACACCGTAAACGGAACTAGTCCCCGTGACTACTGAAATCCGTTGGCTGTGGTTAAAGTACAAACTCTACAGAGTCAAATCCTTCCGAGTCATCGTATCCATGGTCCAGTAACGTGATCAGCGTATCCATGTCTATGTCGTAGCCTCGTGGTATATTCTTCTTTCCGGTAAGCGAGCATGAGTAGTAAACTTAGCTGAACATTATTCCTGTGGATGGACTAACCCTGTTGTTTATCTCATGTCTGATTATTCTCTTGATATGATTTAAGATTCATGAGCTACTAAGTTATGAATATAAGCCCTTTATGTGATATCGCTCAGACGTACGACTGTGGCATGTTTGTCTCTTACTTTCAATATAAGCCCTTCATGTGATGTCGCTCAGACGTCCGACTGTGGCATGTTTGTCTCTTACTTTCAATATGAGCCCTGTATGTGATGTCGCTCAGACGTCCGACTGTGGCACGCACTGTCTTTTATTTTCTGTTATAAGCCCTTTATGTGGTGTCGCCCCGACGCCCGACTGCGGCATTATTATTCTTGCAGTTTCCTCTCGAGGAGTCATTCAGACCCTCGTTTGGCACTGGTATTATTATTCTTGCAGCTTCCTCTCGAGGAGTCATTCAGACCCTCGTTTGGCATCCAGTATTTATTTTGGGATTTCGGGAGGACTACCGCCCGACTTCTCTGTTATTTTCCCATGCATCATTATCTCTATGTCTGAACGCACTTGTTAATCTATTCATATGCTTCATGTTTACATTTGTTATATCTTATGTCCGAACTATCTTGTGAGTACTTTCATAGTACTCAGCTGGCTTGTTGATTTGGCCAGATGTTGACGAAGGCAATCTCCTGGATGAAGAGTTTGATAGTGCGTCCGACGCCTAGAGGAGTCCCAGTCAGTCCTGTGCGATCCCGGATATTGGTCACTTGTATTATATACGCTTCCGCCACCCGCAACAAGTCTCCTCGAGCCTCACTCCGACGCTCGAAGAGCTGTAGTTTTCAGGAGTCATATCACCCACTTCGCGGTGATATTTCCACCACCGTTGTTATCGTGAGTTAGTAGTTATGCCACCCTATCCGCCGTTATGTTTATTCGGCGTGCATGTAATAAATTGTTGAGCAGTCCCCGCTCAACCTTGTATTATGTTCAGTACTCCTGGTATTTTTTTTCTATGACCAAGATATTGTCTACCAGTGAGAAGGAATTCTTCTTTACTGGTCCGTAAAAGGGATTGGTCTCTCAATAAATATTTTATTGAAAAACCGGTCGTGACAAGCTTGGTATCAGAGCCAGGCTGACTGTAGGAAGCCACTAGGTGCGATCGCTAATCGTTTATTAGCGTCTTTTGTGCTTGTTCAGCATTTTGCAAATGTAGCTAATTTTTCTGTTGGCCATCATAAATTTATGACATGACTACTCAGAATTCTTGCCTACTTTTGTAGATGGCTGGCAGCAACTGCGAGACTCGAGTGTTCACGAACGTGCCCGAGGGGTTTGTCAAACTCCTCGTCTCCATCACCAAGCTCGCGATCGGGCCAGTGACTCGCCTGGAGTTCACGCTTTACCAGCACAAGCTCAGCGACGACGTGTCTATGCACCAAGCCGTGGTGCAATTCAAGGGAGGACGTTCTGCGTCTCGCCACTTCCGTTTTGTGGGAAGGGCCATGCCTACGGAGAGGCATGCCATGCAGATGGCTGCCCGTGATGAAGACTCGTCGCTACCGCTACCTCCCATGCCATGTGCCATACACTTGTCACTATGCATTCGCCTGCCATAGGGGAGAACGAGATGAAGCCATCGAGATGGTTGTGGAGTATCTCAAGGCTCTGGAGGAGTCTTTCGACAACCTCGTGGACGATCTTGTGGCTGCCCGCATGGACTTAGTCCGGGGCGGTCCTGCCAGCAGGAAGGAGCTTCTCCTCACAGCACCGCCTCTGACATTCGTCTCGTCTTCAGCCTCTTATGCACCGGCCGTTTTGGCCACTGCTTGCCGTCTGCCTACCACTGAGGAGTTCGACCGAGTCATCGCTCCTACTCCAGTCAGAGCTGCACCGCCTGTTGCCCCCGTACCATCACCGCAGCGCAGTGCTACGCGCCAGGAACCTGCTAGAGAGGAGGTGGAGGTTGAATCCCCTACACCGCTGAGTCTTGCCCTCGGCAAGGGAAAGGACATCGTCACCATCTCCGACTGAGTACGCCGAGTAGCCGCACGTTATGTCTGCTTGTATGATGTGTTTTATTTGTGCGCTAGTTTGTATTAGTGTGTTCGCTGCTTTCCGGAGGAGTATGCTAGTCTAAATAACATGTCAGGATTGTGTACGCACATCCTGAGTGTTGTATCGTGTGTTTGCTTTTCGCGTGTTAGATTTGGGTTAAACAGTTCGCCTCCATGCAAAATCGTTTATGCTTTCTTGAAAAATCTTGAGGTCTTTTAAGTTTTTGCCTTTGCAAGATTTTCCTTGTGCCACACAGTTCTTCTCATGTGTTTTGCAAAATAATACCCCAGACTGGAAAAATGTCTCGTCCGTGGACTCGTTCCATGCCCAATCAGCCAGAAGAAGTTTATGGGACACAGACTAGCAACAATTTCACTGAGGGTTAGTCCAGTCAACAGGACAGCGAAGCAGCCCTGTCTCAAGTATGCCGTCTCTTCGAACAAAGCCAGCAACAGCACCAAGAGATGATGAATCACGTCATCAATATTGGAAACCACCGTGAACCCTATCAACCACATTCCAAGTTATCTGAGTTACAGAAGACTCGCCCTTCAACATTTGCTCACACCGATAGGCCGCTAGAAGCCGATGATTGGCTTCGTGACATCGAAAGGAAGCTGATTATTGCTCAGTGTTCAGATCATGAGAAGGTGCTTTATGCACCACACTACCTTACTGGAGCAGCTGCAGCATGGTGGGAAAACTTCCTACACATGCACCCCAGGGAGCACAACATCACCTGGGAAGAGTTCAAGGAAGGCTTTCGTGGGGCACACATCCCCAGGAGCATCATAAAAATCAAGAAGAGAGAGTTTGATGACCTCAAGCAGAGAGGCATGTCAGTGACAGAATACAATGGTCAGTTTACCCAACTATCTCGTTATGCCTACGACGAGCATATGACTGAGAACAAGAGGATGGAGAAATTCTTGGACGGCCTGGCACCAGCTCTAAGATGCCAACTGGTGGTACACACTTTCCCGGATTTTAGAACTCTGGTTGACAAGGCCATTACCTTGGAGAATGAGCGCCGCAGCCTGGAGGATATCCGTAAGCAGAAAAGGGACAAGACGACCCTCGCTCGCAACAACCGAAGCAAGACTGAGGTTCCAAGGACAGGAGCAAGGAAATCCACGACTACTGATCTCTATTGCCCAAAGCAGGCCGCACGCCTTCTGGCAGCAGTTTCTGCATGTCGTTAGGGCGCAATAATCGCGGGACGTGGGGGAGTGGGCGCAGTTAATCCCACGTTCCCCCACGCCTCGCCTCCTCGGCTTCACCGCACGAGGCTATAAGTAGCGGAGGAGGGGAAGCGGCAGACGCTCGCACGCTCATCCTCTCTCCGCCATCTTCTTCCTCCTCCTTTCCATCGCAGCAGCATCTTGCCGTCGCGCCGTCCCACCAATCTTCGCACCACCCCGCAGCTTTGCCGCCGTGGGGCCGTGCTTTCTCCGCCACCGCACCCTTTCTCGCCAGCTTCTCGCCATCACGCAGTACGGCGGAGACTGGGACGGCTCCAACGTCCATACGGACCACATCGACTTCCTCCGCAAGATGCGGCGGTTGCCCGGCAAGGACCAGGTGCGGGTCCGTCTCGCGCCGGAGAAGGAGATCACGCCGGCGCCGGAGGAAGGCAAGCGGGTAATCTTTCGCACGCACTTCCTGCGCGGCCTCGGTCTGCCCGCGAGCGCCTTCTTCCGCTCCTTCCTCGAGTTTTATCAGCTCCAGCCGCACCACCTCACTCCAAACATGGTGGTGCTGCTGTCCGCCTTCGTCACTCTGTGCAAGGGCTTTCTTGGCGTTCTTCCCACCCTCAAGCTCTGGGGGGAATTCTTCCAAACCAAGCTCGGCACCCACATGCAGGGCGTGCTGGCTCAGAGCGGCGCCTTCATCGCGGTGCGGAGGCCGGCAGCCGACAACCCCTTCCCTGTCATCATGCTGATCCAGTCGGTGAAGCGCTGGCAGAAATCGTACTTCTACGTGAAGAACGTCGCCCCGCAAGGCGACTACATCAACTTGCCGGCTTGCGTAGCCGTCCCGCCGGTTGGGAGGCGGCCCCAGTGGTCCAATCGGGCCGTGACGCTGTCACCGGCTGGAGCCGCGGCCGTCGCCCGACTCCGGGTAATGATCCAGTCGGAGGGCCTGACTGGGTCCGACCTGCTGGCCGCCTTCGTCATGCGCCGGGTGCTCCCGCTTCAAAGCCACCCTCATCTGATCTGTCAGATGAGCGGCCAACTCGATCCGAGTCGGATGTGCACCAAGGAGATGCCTCATGACGAGGTGGCTCATATGGTGAATTATCTCGCAAACTGCAGGCTCTCCGCAGAGTGGCAGTTTGGCAAGGATCCGTACTCCCGTGCTCATCCCCCGCCTACGGTATGCTTTCTTTATCTTTTCTTCTTTTAGTTTTGTCACCAAGTTTTTCTTGGCCGACTCTGACCAGTTGGCACGTCTTGGCAGAGCCCTCTCCTTCATCCTGCGGCCGGGACAGCGGGGGCGGATCGCCGATTTCTCCCCGACCGGGCGGAGCATGACTTGGAGGACCCCGACTTGGGGGCGGCCGCCATGGACGACAACACCGAGGCGGGAGGCGGCGAAGCAGGCGGCGACGCAGGCGGCTCCGGGCTTGGAGCCAGCTTCGAGGACTGGCCGGATGACGACGAGGGGGAAATCGTCCCATGCCGCCAGCCGGCGTCCGACCATGGCGCGGGTTCCTCCGCCGCGCCGCCTGCTCGGGGCGGCGCGCAGAAGCGCCGGGCCGCGTCGGGCTTGTTTGGCAGTCGGCCGAAGAAGCCCAAGGGCGGGGCGGCGGCGACCAGACGGGATGAGGCGGCCGCGAAGGCGGCCCGCTTTCGCAAGGTGGTGAAGCAGCCGCAAACGGTTTCGGTGTAAGTGTAGATTCTCTTGCATATTCCTTCTTCTTTTCTTGTTGATTTCTGAATCCTTGTCTTGTCTGAAAAATCAGGGCTCCGCTTTGTCTTGAGCGGGTTGCTGCCGCCTCCGTGGTTGGATCGCCGAGAGGATCCGGGAGCACCCGCCGTGTGGACCCCCGCGCCGAGCTTCAAGCGGCGACGGAGCGAAATGTGTGGGAGGCGGAAGAGCTGAGGGCGGCTGTCGCCAAGGTGGCGCAGGAGGAGGCGGAGGAGTCGGCGAAGGCACGTGCCGACGCGGCGGTCAAGGCCCAGGCGGAGGCTGCAGCCATAGCGACAGCGGAGGGGGCCTTGCTTGTCACCCCCCTGCGTGTCGCGGCGCCCGAGATCCCGGAGCCCCTGCCGGAGGAAGCCGGCGGCGACCTGCCGGGGTTGGAGTGGGAGGACGACGTCGTCGTCCAGGAGAGGGAGGCGGCACCGCCCTCGCCGACCGGGGCGGCCCAAGGCAGCCGGCCTAACGCGCCGCCTGCACAATCGACTGGAGGCGAGCTGGCTATGAGGATGGACCTGGTGGTCCGGTCGCCATCGCGCCAGCGCGCGGGGAAGGCAACTTCGGCTCCGGACCCGCAGAAGGCCGCGGGCTCCAGCTCGTCGGCCCAGGACGTGGAGACGGCCAGCGCCAACTTGGGGTGGACGTCGGGTGGTGGGACGGCCGTGGTGAATGTGGCGGCACAAGAAGTCTGGAACCGGCTTCAGTCCCAGGCCGCAGTGCTGAGGCAGTATAATGACGAGTTCCTCGCGACAAGGGCGGCCATTTGGGTGAGTCTTCTCGTTATTTGCTTCTTGATCTAGGTTTCTTCCATGGGGGCGCGTCAGCGCACCCACTGGGTGTAGTCCCCGAGTTCCGAGTCGGCTGCCGAGCAGGCGGCTTGGAACTTCTTAGTAGGCTTTGTTTGCTATCTTGTTCTCATTCGCTTCTCTATCCGACTTGCAGGACTACCACAACCTCCGTGCGGCTGCCTTCAACTCCCAGGCTTGGGAGCTGAACCAGAAGACTGCTGATCTAACTAAGAGCCGGGGTAAGTGCTTCATCTTTTATCTCACGTGGGGGCGCGTCAGCGCACCCACTGGGTGTAGTCCCCGAGATTCGGGCCGACTGCTGAGCAGTCGGGTCGGATCTTTCTTGATAACTTCTTTCTTATTGCTCTTTTCTTCTCTGCCATATCTGCAGCGGCCAACGCCAAACTGAGGGAGCAGCTGGGTGGGACCCAGGCCGCCCTTCGTGCTAAGGAAGCCGAGTTCGACGCCTTGGCTCAGGAGCGTGACCACCTGGTCAAGAAGCTGGCCGACCAGGAGGAGAGCCACAAGGCGGCCCTGAAGGCGGTGCAGGATAGCGAGGCCGCCCTGCAAGACGAATATGAGACCGAGGCGGCGAGCCGGGCCGAGGCGAGGCAGTCGTTGATCAACGGCTATGGCCAGATCGAAGACTTGGTTGATGGTAGGCCGCCCTCTTCTTCGTTCCTTGCTTGTCGCTTGCCGTTTGGTTCACTCTCTAACTTGGTTTTTTCTCTTCTTTCTCTTTCTTTCTTGTGCAGAGTACTTCCCTGGCTACTCTACTGCCGCCAACCAGGTCATCGATGCCCACCGCGAGGCACAAAGGCAGGTTGGCGCTGAGATCGCGTCGAACGCTCGCCGGTCGCTTGAGGAACAGCTCCTGGCGATTCAAGCCCGCCTCCAGCCGGCTCACCGCATGCTCCGCCGGCTTCAGTGTGTTGGGGCGCAGGTGCTGGCTGCTCTCTGGCTCGGCGAGGTGATTCCCCGCACCCCCAGTCGGACTGCCGACTGGCTGGAGGTAGCGGCCGGCCGCTTCGAGGCCTGGAAGGCTTCTGCAGCTCGGTCAGGCGCCAGGCGGGCGCTGGAGTTTGTCAAAGCCTGGTATCCTGAGCTGAGCTTGGACCAGCTGGCCACCTGGCGGCAGGAGGCCGACACGGAGCTGGAGCCGGCGCGGCCGGCTATCATCCAGCGTGCCTCGGCGATCGCCGACTACACCGACACCAGCGCCTTTGCTCCTGAGGTGGATGATAACGGCGTTGCCCAGCCGGAGGAGTGGTTCGGGCTGAACCCAGCAGATGGCGAGGACTCGGCGAAGGAGATCGACTCCAGCGACGAGGGCGAGGAGGAGGAGGGTGAAGACGTCGTGCCAGATGGTGGAGCAGCCGGCCAACCTCAGCTTGACCGTGCCTCCAGCAACAAGGCGCGTGCGAGCGCACCGCCTGCAGCCTGCGATGATCAAGCCGAGACTCGCCAGCCGGCCACTCCTCCAGCCGGCGCTGCCATCTCCACCGACCAGCCCGGCTCCCCTGCTGCGCCCTTAGTCTAGTCTGCTGCCTCTACTTTCCTGTTTTATTACTCTTGGAACAGTATTTTGTTAAGTTTGCACAGTTCCACCCACTGGGGGTGTATTCGAACTATATTGACTACCGACCTGTTGAAGGCCTTATGTGTAAATATAATCATACATGCTTTCGGCTTTCCCTTCTTCTTTGCTTTTCATCCTTCGGCTGTTTCCTTTGCCGCCCTCCCTTGGTTGCCGCCTTCCCAGCCGGACAGCTGCTCTGCAGTCTGTGGCTGAAGAAGTGCTTGGCCGGTTGGGAGGGCAAGTACTCTAGTTTTGTTGGATTGTAGCGAAGTGACTGGAAAGCCGGCCAGCCGGCTGTTTTGACAGCCGGTAGGCGTGGTTGGAGGCCGGCTTGTGTTATATAAGTTTGTTAGTCCTTAGCCATTTTTCGTGTGGGCATCCTTTCTGCCTTTGGCTCTTGCCAGTCGGACAGTCGGTTCTTCGAGCTGCGACTTACAACAAGAGAGGGCTCGGGTGCTGGCACACTACTTGTTTGACTTCAGGTAGAACTTTTTAATATAACTTAAGGCGGCCAGTCCCCGGGCCGACTAGTCGAACCCGGTGCCAGATAGAGAATCAAATGTAATAGTACATTCATGGGTATGACACTCGTCATTCATAGATAAAGGAGGGCAGTCCCCGAGTGCACCTCGGGGGCCCCGTTGTCTTGTACTTAATACAAAAAGGTAGTATGATACATACTGCTTTTAACTGTAAAATCTTCTCAGGAGATTGGCGTTCCATGGTCATTCCGACTCCTTGCCGGAATCATCCCTCTTGCGTGCTCTCGGCTTCTGTGCGTCGATCAGGTAGTAGGAGTCGTTGCCTAGGGCCTTGCTGATGACGAAAGGGCCTTCCCAAGGGGCCGAGAGCTTGTGCTGGCCGGCTGTTCGCTGGATCAGCCGGAGCACAAGATTGCCCTCTTGGAAGGATCTTGGCTTGACCTTCCGGTTGTGGTAACGGCGCAAACCCTGCTGGTAGATGGCGGACCGGCTGAGTGCTAACAGCCGGCCTTCTTCCAGCAGGTCGACGCCGTCTTCTCACGCTTCCTTGGCCTCCGCCTCCGTGTACATGGTGACCCGAGGCGAGTCGAACTCGATGTCAGTTGGGATGACAGCCTCGGCACCATATACAAGGAAGAAAGGAGTGAAGCCGGTTGACTTGTTCGGGGTAGTACGCAGACTCCAGAGGACAGCCAGCAGCTCATCGAGCCAGCAGCCGGCCGAACGCTCCAGTGGTACGACCAGTCGGGGCTTGATGCCGAAGAGGATGAGGCCGTTTGCTCGCTCAACCTGGCCGTTTGACTGCGGGTGGGCAACGGACGCTAAGCCAGTCAGATGCCCTCTGTCGCGCAGAAACGTGCCAGTGCTCCCTTGGCAAAATTCGTGCCGTTGTCGGTGATGATGCTGTGTGGTATACCATACCGAGTGGTGATGTTTGCGATGAATGTCACGGCAGTCGGCCCGTTCAGCTTCTTGATTGGCTTCGCTTCAATCCACTTGGTGAATTTGTCCACAGCGACAGGCAGATGTGTCATGCCGCCGCGGGCTGTCTTGAATGGGCCCACCATGTCCAGCCCCCAAACGGCAAAGGGCCAGGTGAGGGGATGGTCTTGAGTGCAGAAGCCGGCAGGTGTTGCTTGGAGCTGAAGACTTGGCATCCTTTGCAGCATTTGACTAATTCCTTGGCGTCTTCCAAAGCAGTCGGCCAGAAGAAACCATGGTGGAAGGCTTTGGCGACAAGTGATCTTGAGGCCGTGTGGTAGCCGCATTCGCCTTGGTGGATATCCTTGAGGATTGCTATGCCCTTCTCTGGCTCGACGCAGCGCTGGAAGACTCCAGTGACGCTACGCTTAACAAGTTCTCTGTTTATTATTGCGTATGCTCCGGCTCGGCGTTGAACTAGTCTTGCCGAGATCTCATCAGTCGGCAGCTCTCTGTTTACTAGGAAGTTGAGGATGGGCTGGGCCCATGATGGAGCTGTGACTTCTTCTGTTGTCAGTACGGCTATTGTGACCCGGGTGGGTGGGTTGGGTGGTGGAGAGTTGGAGTCGGCCACCGCATGTTGTGTCGTTGCAGTCCCCGGGCCGATTGCTGTAGTCCCCGAGCCGACTGCTGCAGTCCCCGGGCCGGGTTCTGAAGTCCCCGAGCCAGATGCGATTACAGCAGTCCCTGGGCCGCTTGTCGAAGTCCCCGAGCCGCCTGCTGGGTTCCCCGAGTCGGATCCGACTGCATCAGGGGCAGGTGGTACGAAGATAGAGTCCGATTCTGGAGACGGCTTGACACACGGTTTGAGGAGGCGCTGGAGAGAGACGCCGGTTGGTATAGCTTGTCGGGTGGAGCCGATCCGTGCCAGGGCATCTGCTTGCTCGTTGTCGGCCCATGGCACGTGGAGGAACTCGCACCCTTCAAAGTATCCGCCGATTTGCTGGACGAGGAATCGGTAGCTCGCCATGTTTGCGTCCTTGGCGTCCCAGTCGCCAGATGACTGCTGGACCACCAAATCCGAGTCGCCATAACACAGGATCCGGCGTATGCCGAGCTCTTTGGCTAGCCGGAGCCCGTGTATGAGCGCCTCGTACTTAGCCACATTGTTGGAGGCGGCAAAATGGATTTGCAATGTGTATCTGAGCTTGTCGCCCTTGGGAGAGGTGAGGACGATGCCGACTCCCAAGCCAGTGCGCATCTCGGATCCGTCGAAGTGCATCCGCCAATGAGTGGAGTCGGGAGCCGGCGGTAGGTACTGGGTCTCGGCCCAGTCGACAAGGAAGTCGGCCAATGCTTGGGACTTGATGGCGGTGCGGGGCTGGTAGAAGATCGTGTAAGGAGCCAGCGCAATGGCCCACTTAGCCACCCGGCCGGATGCATCCCGGCTGCCTATGATCTCGGCAAGCGGGGCGGTGCATACGACCGTGATGGGATGCTCTTGAAAGTAGGGCTTCAGCTTCTTGGCGGCGAAGTACACTCCATAGCACATCTTCTGGTAATGCGGGTAGTTTTGCTTCGAGGTGGACAGTACTTCGCTTAAATAATATACTGGCCTCTAGACTAACTGAGCTCGGCCTTCTTCTGGGTGCTGGACCACGATGACTGTACTGACCACTCGGCTAGTCGCAGCAATGTAAAGGAGCATGGGCTCTTTCTCAGTCGGCGCTGCCAGGACAGGTGGTGTGGTCAGCATCTTCTTCAACTCGTGGAAAGCTTGGTCTTCTTGGTCGTTCCACTCGAAGTGGGTGGACTTCTTCATGAGTCAGTACAGGGGGAGAGCCTTCTCCCCTAGCCGGCTGATCAAGCGGTTTAGGGAGGCCAGGCACCCGGTAAACTTCTGAATGTCTCGCAACTTGGTAGGAACCTCCATTCTCTCTATGGCCTTGATCTTCACTGGGTTGCACTCAATGCCGTGTTCGGAGACCAAAAAGCCTAGAAGCTGGCCGGCTGGTACTCCGAACACGCATTTCTCGGGGTTGAGCTTGATCTGGAATCGGCGCAAGTTAGCAAATGTTTCTCTGAGGTCTTCCAGCAGGGTGCCGCGCTTCTCCGTCTTCACCACAATATCGTCTACATAGACGTGGGCATTTCTGCCGAGTTGCTTGAGAAGGCATTTCTGCATGCAACGCTGAAAAGTGGCACCGGCATGCCTCAAGCCGAATGTCATAGTCAGGTAGCAGAAAGCTCCGAATGGTGTGATGAAGGCGGTCTTCAGGCGGTCGGCTGGGTCCAACTTGATCTGGTGGTATCCTGAGTAAGCATCCAAGAAACTCAACAGCTCGCATCCGGCTGAGGAGTCTATCACTTGATCGATCCGTGGTAGGGCAAACGGATCTTTGGGGCAGGCTTTGTTGAGGCTGGTGTAATCTATACACATACGCCATTTGTTGTTCTTCTTCAACACCAAGACCGGGTTGGCAAGCCACTCTGGAAAAAACACCTCCATAATGAAGCCGGCGGCCAGGAGCCGGGCTATCTCTTCTCCTACGATCCTTCTTTTCTCCTCCGACAATCGGCGGAGAGGCTGCTTGACTGGTTTCGCGTCCGCTCGGACGTGTAGCTTGTGCTCGGCGAAATCCTTCGGAACACCCGGCATGTCCTTTGGGGACCATGCAAAGATGTCCCGATTCTAACGGAGGAAGTCGACGAGCTGGCCTTCCTATTTACTGTCCAGGTTTGCACCAATGACAGCAAACCTCTCCGGGTTCTCCGGGTCCAGAGGTATCTTCTTTGTCTCCTTGGCCGGCTGGAAGGAGCCCTGAGCATCATATTCCTTGGGGCTGGGGGACAGGGCCGGCTGCTTGCCGGCCATGGCCATGACTCGGTCCAGCATCTTCTTCTCTTCAGCAACCACGAGGGACTCGGCCAGTCCGTTGCTGGCCGCAGCGCACTCGATGGACTTCTTGTAGTCTCTGGCTATAGTGATGATCCCCTTTGAACTCGGCATCTTCATCTTGAGGTAGGCGTAGTGGGGCACAGCCATGAACTTGGCCAGGGCTAGTCAGCCAAGCAAGGCGTGGTAAGGGCTTTCTAGATCCACTACTTCAAACCAGATCGCTTCTCGGCGAAAGTGATCCTTGTCTCCGAAGAGAACATCCATCTTGATCTTGCCGATTGGGGAACAGGACAGGCCGGGTACGATGCCATGGAACACAATCCGGATTGGCATGAGCTGCTTCGCCTTGAGGTTCAACTTCTCCATGGTGTGGCGGTACAGTATGTTGATGCTGCTTCCACCATCAATCAGCACGCGGGAGAAACGGGCAGCTCGCCTTTCCGTCGCGAGGGTGACGTCCAACACCAATGGTAGGAGCCGGGAGACGGCATCACCTCTGGATGATCGGCCCGGCTCCAGCTGATGGGCCTTTCAGACCAATGCATGAACTCGGGGTTGCTGGAGGCGACCGTGTTGACTTCTTGGTGTTGTCGGCGCCGACTGCGCTTGTCTTCAATCTGGCTCGTGAAGACGATGTAGGCGGCGTGCTCATCTGGGAACTCATCCTGAATGGCTCCGACTGCTGGTCGAACAGCCGGCTGCTGGGGGCTGGAGGCGGCGGGCCAGGAGGCGGAGGCGGCACCAGCCCCTCGCCCTTGGAGATCCGCGTGAGCCAATGGCACTTCTGGGTCGTGTGGTTGGACGGCTTCGCGCCGCTGTGGAACTTGCAGGGGGCATCGAGAGTTTGCTCGTAGGAGAAGGCCGGCTGCCAAGCTGGCCTGCCGCCCTTCTTCTTGGGAGCGGGCCGCTCTTCGGGCTGTTCGTCTTCGACGGTGGCTACTTGCCGACTGGTGGAAGGCGGCATAGGGGCCTTGCGCTTGTGGTCGCTCTGGTAGGGGCGTCGGTTGGAGTAACCAGCCGGCGTCTTGGGAGCCGGAGCAAGCACCTTTCCGGAGGCGTCCACTCGGAGCTCGGTCTTCATCGAGGAGTCGGCCGTGGCGTACTTGTCTGCTACGATCAGTAGCTCGTCGAGGGTAGTCGGCTCGTCGCAGAGGAGTCAGTGCTTGAGGAGGGTGCCCTCTCGGCACCCGGCGGTGAAGTATTATATGGCTTGAACCTCGTGCACCCCCTCGTAGGAGTTGCGGAGCTCGGCCCAACGCGTGAGGTAGTCGCGAGTCGATTCACTGGGCCCTTGGACGCATAAGGAGAGCTGGCGGGGCTTGGGAGGCCGCTTGTATGTGCTGGTGAAGTTGCGGACGAAGACTTCCGTGAAGTCTAGCCAGCTGTTGATGCTGTAGGGCTTGAGGCTGTTCAGCCAGGTGCGTGCCATGCCTTGAAGCATGAGAGGGACGTACTTCACGGCAACGCGCCTGTTGCCGTTTGCTATGCTGACTGCGGTAGAGTAGTCGATCAGCCAATCTTCCGGCTTCACGGAGTCGTTGTATTTGGCGTGTCTCTGGGGAGTGAGAACCCTTTGAGGAAGGGCTCGTCGCGGATGCAGGGGCCAAAGCAAGGCGGGCCAACATCATCTTCTTCTTCTAGCGCCAGGGATCGCGCTAGGCGGTCGATCCGGTGGCGGGCATCATTCTCGCCGACTCCTTCACGGTGGCCTAGTCGGCCACTGAGAGTCGGATGCGTGACAGGCGGCGGGGTGGGATATCTCTCCCCACGAGGCGGAGGGGGGGAGGCGGATTGCCTTGTCGTTCCACCGCTTGGGGGCGGCCTTCTGCGTCGCGCTCAATGGTGATCCGAGTCCGGCTGCGGCTATCAGCCGGCTCCTTGTCTTTCCTTGCGCGGGCGCCACTTGCTGTCGGCGTCCGGGATGTCGCGGCGTGTTCTCGGCGTGGGGAGGACTCTCAGCGCGGGCGCCGGCTTCATGCCGTTCTGCGGCCGCGTCGATCAGTTGCTGGATGCGTCTGGGCATGTAGGGGAGCTCATCAGCCCCCAGCCCATTCAGCTCGTCTGCGGCCGCCTGAGCAGCACGCAGGCTCTTGAGTGGCGTGGCGTAGACTGGGCGGTCTGCTCCCAGCATGCTGGCGATGGCCGCGCCGCGCTTCTTGACGAGGCCGGCTCAGCTCGGCCCGCCAGGAGGCGGCATACCAAAGGCAGCGTGGTCGACTTCGTGCTGGTGAGCCTCAGTGAGGCGTCTCATGGATGCTATCTTCTGGCCCTCCGCGATGAGGGCGAGGCGGCGTGCCTCCAGAGTCTCGGCGTCGGCGTCGGCCGAGATGGGGACGGACAAGTCGTGCAGCGCCGCTTGTAGGGCGTCGTGGGCGTTCTCGCCCGAGACGGCGCCATGGCTGATGACCAGCACCTCAGTGACAGCGCTGCTGCCACTGTCGGCTCGAGGGAGAGGGTCGTCGATGATTACCACGTCAGTGGGGAAGGCGTCAAGCGATGCCGTGTCGGAGTCGACAAGCATCGGGTCAGTTGAGCCGACCGACTCCAAGTCCACAGCAAGCTCGCTGGAGACGTGAAGCTGGTCGAGGAGGCTGACGAGGCGGCTCTCGGGGTAGTCTGTGCCCGTGTCGAACGCGGGCTCGTCGGAGATGTGAGTCTCGCCAAGAAGGTCGGCGAGGCAGCTCGCCGCGCAGGCATCGTCGACGCCTTGCTGCGCGTCAGGGCAAGCGCCATCGAGCGTAGCGGGCTGGCTACGTTCGCGGGGGAGAAAAAGGGTTCCCGTCCAGAACAGGTCTCCGGACGACGGTGCACCTGGCCCCATGGTGGGCGCCAAATGTCGGGTGGTAGGTGCGACATATGCCAACGGGTGGCTTATCATTGTGGGAGCCAGTGAGACATCGCCGGTGCGTGGAAACGGGATAAGGCGAAGACATGCACGCCTGCGAATCTTACCCAGGTTCGGGGCTCTCCGTGGAGATAACACCCCTAGTCCTGCTCTGCGGGGTCTTCGCATGATCACTAGATCAACACAAGTAGCTACAAGTGCTCCTTGAGCTGTTTGGCTAGGGGAAGAAGAAGAGCAAGGCTAGCTCTCCTTTTCTCTCTATGTGGTGTGTAAAACCCTATCAGCTCAACCCTTTGCATGGGTGTCCCGGGGGATTTATATAGGCCTACACCCCATGGGTACAATGGTAATCCGGCTGGGTGCGGGTCCCAGCCGTCAATGTCTATGCTCGCCGGCTTCTCCGCCGGCCGTTGGGGCCCGCCGACTGGTGGGTCCCGCCGGCTGCCGGTCACTTGGCCGACAGGCCGGCCCCACCGCCTGGGGGCCTTGTCGGCGGCTGGTTACTGTTGCCTCGCCCCTGATGACGAGGGCTTTGTCGAGGTAAGCGTGGCTACAGTGCCGCCGCCTTGCGGGCTCTCACTGTAGCCTCACCTTGTCTTGTCTCCTTAATGATGCACATGTTTCGAGGGAGGGAGGTAGCCGGCTATTGGGAGCCGGCTACGCCCAGGCCGACTAGGGGAGGCCGGGCCGCCTTCGAGCATCTCCCTGGCTAAAGGGGCCCGCCGCCCGCGGGACATCCTGGCGCTTGTCGTGGGTGACGTCGAGGTCAACATGGCTACAGTGCCGCGTCGGACGGGGGATGGCTGACCCGTACGGCGCCCTGTGGCCATGCATGTTCCGGGATTCGGGGGTGGTAGGCTATACTGCGGCCACGCCCCGTCTTATCACCGTTATGTGGGTGCATCCCTGGTGGGTGCAGTCTTGGCCTGTTTCTGGGAGTCAGCCTTCTTCATGGCCGGCTTCTGGGAGTCGGCCCTCTTAGGACCGGCTTCCTGGAGTCGGCCATCTCGTAGCTTTCTTCGGGAAGGTTTTTGAGGCCAGGTCGCCTTCTGGTAGTCGGCCCTGGAGATAGCCGGCCAGAGGAAGGCGGCCCCATGCTCTGGATGCTTGAAGGCTCGATTGGCCTGATAATTTTTCGAAGAGCCAGGGGGAGTCGGTTAGGCTACCTGTGGCCATTTACTCCGACATCTGGGATCGATACTCCCACCACCGCTCCCTCACGATCAGATTCGGTGAATCTTTTTGCTCCATGGCCCAGAGGAGCAGCTCTATGTACTCCCGCGCGACTCCCTCCGGGATTATGGCCGCCTTTTCGCTCTGTTGCAGATATTTGGCCATGGATGTCGCCGTCGCCGCTAGTTGGTCCTTGTTGTCAAACCAAGACTGTATCTCCAACATCCTAGCTAGCTTCACAGGGTCGCCGTCTGCGATCCTAACGTATCGGTTGTACTCCTCCATCGATCTACTTCTCCACAACACCTTCACTCCCCGGCGGTGGTTTCAAATGGAAGAGGAGAGGAGCAGCACTGGTTTTGGATTAGAACAGGAGAGGAGCGACGCTGGTTTTGGATTGGAACAGGAGAGGAGGGGCGGTGGTTTTGAAATGGAAGAGGAGAGGAGCGGCGCTGGATTTTGATTGGAACAGGAGAGGAGTGGTGGTGCTTTAAGAGGAGAAGAGTGGAAGAGCGGCGCTGGTCTTGGAAGTATTTTTTTGTTTTGCTTATTTTGGGTCAAAGTTTGACCACGTACTGTATTTGACAAGCAAAATGTGAATGCATGTCACCAAAAATTGTATCGTTTGGTTCGTATCTGAATGTACTTTCAAATTATATTATTTTTGCAACATATAACATATATTTTATTTGCGAAAATCACGGTCAATTATGACCCAGAATAAAAGGGAGACTAGTTAATGTGTGGTTGCTTTCTTAATTGAAGGGTAAATTGATTTTGATTTTGATCCAGTCACAGCGCGCTGGCCCTCTCGTCCAATCCTAAATCGCTGCCGCATGCTCCTCTCCCTCTTCTCCATTGCAAAACCACCTCCTCTCCTCTCCATCATCTCCATTCAAAAACCACCGTCTCATCTCTCCTTCTTCTCCATTGCAAAACCACCTCCTCTCCTCTCCATCATCTCCATTCCAAAACCACCGTGTCGCCTCTCCCTCTTCTCCATTACAAAACCACCTCCTCTCCTCTCCATCATTTCCATTCCAAAACCACCGTCTCGCCTCTCCCTCTTCTCTATTGCAAGACCACCGTCTCTCCTCCCATCTTCCAAAGCTAGCACCGGACCACTCAGAAGGACATTTATGGAAAGGATGCAGCAGCGAATCAGGCAGATCGCCGGCGGCGACCAGGCAAAGTTAGCCAGGTTGAAGGAGATCCTTACTTGGTTTGACAATGGGTGGGAGATTTCGAGGACGGTGAGGGCCATGTGGCAATGTATGCGAAAGAGCAAGATGGCGGCGATGAGGGCGACGATGTACATGTACTCCTCGGCGGCAGTCACGCCGCAGTCCTTCGAGTTCATCGAGTATCTCCTCTGGGCGATGGAGCAGACAGATTCGCCCGAGGCAAAAGTCAGGCGGAGGTGGTGGGTGTACAGGTCGAAGGTCGAGCACCCAGAGGATAACGAATCGATCGAGTACGGTGTACCGTTCGTGAGGGTGCAGAGCCAGCCGGAGCCACAGGAGTATTCATTCTCCCACCACAAGAGGAGGCCAGATGGCGTGACATCGCTTCCCCGCCATTCTACATGGTTCCCTCGACGCTCGCCTCGTTTCAATGGCGGCGGTAGGGTTTAAGGTAAGCTTCGCACTAACCTAATCTTCCACCTGCTCATGCTTACAATCAGTGTGACAGCTAATGAAAATCATGGTTGCAATCAGTCTTCGAGTACTACGCCAATCACCCTTAAATAGCTCTGGACCTTTGGGTCAAAGTTGTGACACTGTGTACAAATAAAGAAAAATAGATTGGTGCTTCTTTCAGAAAAGATTACTCCCTACAAAACTGCCAATATAGGCTACTAGTATTTGGTTAGAGGATTTGCTGCCGAGAAAGATCCGTCCACAGAGAGCGCCACACATCCCACTGGTGGTGGTGGATGCCAATGTGTGCATGGAGCATGGTTGGTGTCGGTAATTTTTACTTGGCACACCTCGCACTCTGCATATATGCCGGTTCCATCCGTACATTTGTGCAGTTCCACCAAAATGCAGCTGAATAACCCGTTTGCATAGATAATGAAAAAGCGTGATTACATTATAGTGGCACTAGCTGATGAAACACGCAAAATAAATACAAGAAAATATTGCGATAGTATCATAGTATCATAGTATGCCATGCTGCGAGGGCGAGATGGGCCCTGCGACACCTCATACGGTACACTACGCCTCATACTGGAAATCGTCCCAAGTCTCCCCGATACACCTTCTGCCAGTGATGAACATCAGTGTACAGCGGTAGTACAAGGAGGGGCCTTGAGACATTCAAATCTCTATTTTTGTGCAAATCAACTAAAATTAAGCACCCAGTTTGCAGAAATGCTTAAACATTAACAATGGGACTAGTTGATGAAACATACATTAACAAAGAGAAGCACTTTCTTTATCTACATTGGAAATGAAATGATAGAGAGGACACTCGCTCTATTTTAACGGTATTATTACTTCATTTTATCAGTGACACTAGGGTCGAGCAGGTAGCAAACGAGGTGTACCGTGCGTCGCAAGGATGAAGGCCGGGGGTGCTTAGACTGGGATGCTGAAGCTGGCTCTTTCAGTCCCTATCTTCCCCCGGATGTTTCTGTGGTAGCATTTGGGTTGTAATCCAAACTTGGTCGAGCTAGTGCTGCGTCCCCCTACCTGCCTAGCTTATGTGGCGAACTTGTCTCCTGCTAGTACTCAGTCCGTTCTAGTAGTAGTTGCATAACTGCCCGTTTACACTGAGATGTTGTCGGATAATGGTTCTCTATGGTTGGGTTTCTTTAATGAAATCGGAGGGAACCCCCTCTTTCGATATATAAAAAAAACAATGGCACTAGCGGTGCCAAAACATTGCCTCAAATTACAGTGCCACTAGATTAAGGTGCAAAATAATAACATTACTGCTTTATCATGGCAGTGCCAAAACAGTAGCACAAGAGCAGGATCAACATGCAGGATCTTTGGCAAACGGTCAGACCAAAAAGGAGCATACCTCGTGATGGGAACCATATCTGCAGTCAACGCCATCGTAGAAGGGATGACACCAGTCACCAACATGGATGATTCAATTCATGGGACCTTTTGGTGCAGTTCACCTAAAATGAAGCAATGTCCCATGAGCTAGCAACTTCTTCTTCTTCTTTTTTTAAGAAAAGGGCTCCAGCCCCGGTTCCATTTCCATCAGAAAACGAAACCCACAGAGCTTCTTCTTCATTAGTTGCAATAAAATTGAGCAACATCAAGGTTGGTCATGAAGCTCCTGGAATGTTCAACTATAATTTGGATATCATTTGTGCAGTTCAACTAAGATCAAGCATGAAATGTATATCTCTGTTTGCACAAAAAAGGTGGAAAGGAGGGTGACTAACAAGTGATGAAACATGCATTAAATGAAAAAAGCATGTTCCTTATCTAAATGGCAATCGTACAAGGACAGTAGCAATTTCTAGCAGCATTGCCAGATATTAGTGTGGGCATTAGGATTAACTATGACAACCGTTAAATACGACATTACTTTAATGGTGCCATTGCTTCAGTTTACCAGCGACATTACATTAACAGCTACTACAGAGTCGGTATTTGGGCACGGGAGAGTAGGCGGACCAGGACAGTTGCATCTCTAAAGAAAAGAAGCAACTTATCTTAATGGGAAATTTAGCAGGACATGAAAAAAGTGCCATTGATTCATATTACTGGAGGCATTACATTGAAAACAACATTGGTTTAACGTGTCCTTACTTTTAACAGTGCGACTGCTACATTTTACCAGTGGCATTACATAAGAGCGGCTCGGGGCAACAAACATCAGAAGAGGATATCTGGGTTGGTCCCATTTTTGTTCGGTATATAGCCACCTTATACTGTGTGAGGCTAGCAAATCTAGTGCTGGACTTACTCTGTTGACTTGTCCCCCAGTCCCCACTTTCTTTCCTTTTTCAACCAATAGATCGGGTTTATATTGAGTTTGTACTGCGTTCCCTTTATTTCCCTATTAGACCTAGAGACCAGTTGGATAGCCAGTCTCTGCTACTTTTTGCCCCCATTATTTCCTCTTTCGACCAAGTCCTAGATTCAGGTAACAAATCTTCCCCCACCCCACCCCATTTCTTCCTTGTTTGAACCAAGTACTACTAGATTCGAGTGCATGAACTAGTTTTACCTCTTAACAGTAAAAAATTAGGTGGTTTTCGAACAGCCGATCGATCCTATCTACGAGAGGGCTTGAGAAATAGTAAAAGATACAAATGCAGAGACGTCAGGAGCTCGGGAAGTAGAGCAAGGCCATTTTCGAAGGAAGTTATACCCGAGGGTCGCCGGGATGTCACTAGGTGGGCGGCGGGAGGCTGGATCTGCCCACACTACGGCAGCGAGGAAGAAGGGGTGGGAGGCCCTCCCTCGCCAGCGATGCTTGGGAGAGAATGGCAAGGCACGCTGATCGGGACGCACCGGCAGTGGGTAAGAGCCATCACCGAGGACGACCGCGTGAATGTTGCACCTTCTCACCTTCACCGGTGGAGAGGATCCGGCTGGATCTGTGACCAGCGGTGGTAGAGAGAGTGTGGCCACCGCTGTCGTGTTTAGATCTGGAGAGGTGAAGAGAGCAACACTAGCAAGCAAGCGCGGAGGCCCCTGCCTATATAGTGGAGTACTAGTTTTCTTTTGATCTGAAGCACCGGATTATAACATATAACACGAAAAAATGCCACATGACAAGAAATCATAACCTCACTGCCCAAAGGAGACAAGATGAATCCCGACGTACGAACTAGACGAGGATCAAAGCTCAAATTAAAGATAAACTCGTAGAAAAGGGGTCCGTCGCTAGATTTCCTAATTAACATAGCCGGCTTGACCTAGATGGCAGCCGAGTAGTCTTCGTGCATGTGCCCCCAATGACTAGCCCAACTCAGTTGTCGTTGTTTAACCCTTGCAGTGATCTGAAGCACATGACACCTAATTTTGCGAGATGACAAGAAACCTTTTTTTAGATTTCTCACCAGAACTACAACCCTGTACAACACAGCCTGCACGATATGTAGACGATAGCCAATCCAGGCGTGTCTGCTGGAGTCTGGTCACATGCATGGATGAACTGATCTTCCGTGTCTTGCAGGGATCGTCCAGGTACCAACGTATGTACTCCTACAACACTTCTCTAGCAGTACTATCACTCGTCTCTCTCTTCTATTAACTCACCCGACTTGCGGGGCCGGGGAGTGTGCCTATGGTCGGTTCTCAATTGCGGTCCCACATGTGTGTGCAAATGCAATATGACGCGCGTTCCATTCGGAGAGCGGCGTGCCAGACCGACCGACCGTCTGGGGTGCGACGCGAACGCGACAGGCGTGCTGTATACTCCGTACATGTGTACCGCCGTTTTCTTGAGGCTTTGCTCCATGGCGCAATCCATGGATTCAAAATTAGTATACTGTACTATTTAAAAGTCGAGGGCGGGGCTTTTCCCGCGCGGTAGGCAGGGCAGTTCCGCCTAGTCGGTTTGACGGAGACGCGAGAAGATGACGAAGAAGGCTGCTGCAAACGTAGGGCTGTGTGATTTGATAGTGAGTTACTGCTGGATAGGTGGGGCCCAGTGATTTGACTTGCCATTATCATTTTAACTGCGGCACTACGACCGGCGTGAGTCTCCCGATTCTTGACCACCTCCATACAGGTGCCTCTCCCGATGCTCCACCATGTAGAGGCTGGCTCTTGCTTGAGAGCCCACTCCTCCACTTTTTCCTTGCCTCTTTCCCCCCACATATGCAAAAATGCCATGTAAAGCGGGCTTATAGCCCACTATTGTACTTGATCCTACAAGTGCTAAGCCTGCCACATAGGCATAAAGTCTGATGTGGCAAGTTAATTAAGAAGAGAGAGACTAGTTTGGTGACCCCAGAAAGAAACGGTGATAAGCGCGTGTACCTAGATGAAGCAAACTTAGCAACAAAAAACTAAGCACCTATGCATTGGGGACTTGAGTTGCTAAGCCATTTAATGCCCATAGCACCTCATCTAAGCACCATTTCATTGGAAGAGGTCACTCCTTGGCAAATGCAATAAATACTACGAAGAAAGAGATAGAGAGAAGTAAACAAAAAATACTCTTATAGCCAACCTTATAGCTAACCTTGTTGTATGAGTGACTAAGTGATGACTATGTATGACATGCCAACATCAGATAGCCTAACGCATCGTGTTAAATCTCCAAGGGCGCGACCACGCGAGCGAGGCGACGGTCATGGTAGGCGCGACCATGATACGGGCTGTTGGCAGCCCTTGGATCTGAGATCGAACGGTCGCATGCTAAGTTGCTGAAAATTTGCAGAATAACCCTCCAGGATAGGATATTCACCCATAGGTCTAGAATCACGCCATGCAACCATTCGATCTCAGATCCAAGGGCTCTCGGAAGCCTGTATCATGGGAGAATGGAAAGCTTCGTACCACCTGTAATTTTCCCGACGCTTGACATGACATCGAAAGCCATTTAATTGGGCGTCGAGTAGACATGACATCTAATTGGGCCCCCATAGTACTGTGCATGAATCCATTTATCCACCAGGCAAGCCACTACCCTGCCATTCACACGCGCCCCCACTCAACATTTTTACAATCGATAAACCACTCCTAGTCGTCCCGTCCTTTCACATTACGACAGTTCCACTAATCCTAACCCTCCTCCCAAATCCATGGCGTCCCAAATCTCCATGATCGACGGTGAGTACAAGTTTAGAACCATCATCGGCGATGAGTTCAACGTCATCTACACCCGTTCTTCCGCAACGGTGAAAGAATGCCTTGCTCGCTTCAAACGCATGTTCGAAAAATCAAATGATGAGTGGATCGCTGGGCTAGATGTTGAGTACACCACAGTCCTGGGAAGCGAGAAGAATCTAAAGGAGGCAGAGAAGAAGAAGCCCGCCGTGATCCAGGTTTGCGTGCATGACTTATGGTTGGTCTACCACATATGCCATGCCGACGTTGAGTGCGAGGAATTTAAGAAGTTCCTCAAGGGCGGCCGAGTCAAATTCGTTACTATAGACTTTAGGAAGGACAAGGAAATCCTGGGTCAGATAGGCCTCGTTGTAGGAGACCCCTTCGACCTCCAGAAGGAAGGTCTGGTGCCCTCCCTTGATCAACCTTCAATGTTGACCCTGGCAGGAGGCATGGTTCATCCTTCGTACGGTGAACTGAAGAAACCTCCACACACGTTTCATCGTGCATGGCAGTAGACTGTACTAGATATAGACCACATCCACTACGCTGCAATGGATGGCTACCTTTGTTTCAATATCTACAAGGGTTGGATGAAGAGCAAGAGCCAAGTGTGCGGTTCAAGCAAAGAAGTATCGCCCAAGAGGAAGAGGGACAAGGACGAAGTCGAGGACGTGGACGAGGACTCTGAGTAAGGTGGCAGTGTTGTTGCTCATGGTGGTTCTAATGCAGTGTCTACCGGATTAGTTGCTTAGTTTAATTTCTGGTGTGCTTAGTTTTATTTGAGGGGTGTGTTGTGCTGAGCCCCCAGCAGAACTATGTTATGTTTCTTCTTGTTATATTTCGTACATTTCATCTTTTAGTTGGTATAGTACTACCACTCGTTTCTTCACATTATATACGTACAATATATATGGCCAACATCATATAGCCAGCAGTTTAGTTGTCAAAGAATTTCAGGGTGCTTAGTTTTGTCAAAGAATTCCAGGGTGCTTAGTTTTATTTGAGGGGTGTGTTGTGCTGGACACCATTAACTTATCATTGTGAGAATCGGCTTATTTTTGTCATGTAACATGGTCAATGGGTTTGACGTGAAAATAACAATGTCTAATGGCATTTCTGAGCAAACATCTAACTTAACGATGGCATTTTTTAGATATCTAATTGCATTTTTGAGCAGGCATCTCACGGATCGATGGCATTTTTTGAGTAGTTGTAACTTCTAATGGCAAAACTGAGTAGTGATACACAACTAGTGGCATAATAATAAGAACCCAAGAATTAAATAGGTATGCTAATTTCTTTATTTCTTTATACCTTTGTGTGCGAAACAATATACGCTGCCTCCCCCCAGATTTTCTTTACAGAGGCAACATAGAACTATATGAGTGCCCTGTTAAATTTTGGAATTATTCCGGGTTTGTTTGGCCTTTTTATACATTAATTGAGTTTCTGGTTATTTAATGTGCATAATTCAAATTTGAACTACAAGCACATGCTCCCGTGCAACAAAGTTGATTGAAAAATCACATGTGTGTCCTCGGGTGAATTTATAGGTCCCATGCAAGAAATGGGAATGAAATTCAAACATCTAGGCATCGTGGTTCGACCAAGAACATTGAGAAGCTTGGTTTTTAAAATTCTTGTAAATCCAAAACACGCCTCAAAATCATGAAACTCGGCATGGTGTCATGTCATGGTACTACCATGCTGTGGTAAAAAAATTGCAGAATAGGAACAAGTTTTGGTATAAGTTTCTTGCAAACCGGAGCTTCTCTCAAGAAGGCTCGTGGTTCTAAGAGGGAACGTGTCACCTTTGTGTGCATAATTCAAATTTTAAATACAAGCACATGCTCTAGTGCACCAAAGCTGGTTGAAAAATCACATGTGTGTCCTCGGGTAAATTTCAAGGTCCCATGCTAGAAATGGGAATGAAATTCAAACATCTGGGCATCATGGCTCGGCTGGAAACATTGAGAAACTTGGTTTTTTAATTCCTATAAATCCAAAACACGCATGAAAATCATGAAACTTGGCTTGGTGTCATGACATGGCACCAACATGCTGTGGTAATTTTGTTGTCCGATTTGCGAAGGTGCACACATTAACAATCAACAAAGTCATTTTGGAACAAGTGTTGTCACGTTACAATCGAAAACACAAGTATTATTGAAACCGTGGGCGTTCTATTTACCATTTACGTGCCGCCACGCGTCCCCTTTTTTATTAGGTAGGAGGCGCCGTGCAGGGTAGCTATTTGAGTACGGGAGGCATGCGATTAGACCCCTGCGCGTGCTTATTGGGAGGAGAGCCCTTTGACCTCCATCTGCCGTCCACCTCTCTCCCAAGGTCTCCATTAATGGCGCCCGAGCCTCTGTTTAATGGCGTGGCAATGTCTCACTCGACTGAGATTTAAGAGAGAAAAAAGAAAATCTGAAAAGAAAATTTTGCATGGATATTGATGTAAGATCCGACGGACCTATATAGCATCTACTGCGACTTATAGCAAGACTGATGAATATATATAAGGACGACAAGAGTGGATAATAATTGTCTTACATAATTAGGAAGATAATTAAAAAAGCCACATGCGACTACACCCGAAATACACAAGGGCAAAAGAAGAAGGAAGACGCATACAATGATCTGGCTCGCTGATCTCTACTTTCTTTATGCGCTGCAGGTCGCGGAGACTAGTTCTCACGGCGGGCGATGATCTCTTTCATCAGTTTCATGTCCTTAATACGCTGCTTGGCAGCATCCATGGATTCCTCCACCAGCCTGTTGCGCTCGATGCGGAGCATGGCATTCTCGTCCATAAGTTTCTTGATGATGACGCCCGTCCTCTGCAACAAGGCAGCGGTCTCCTCCTCCTGCTTCGCCCTTCCGACGATCTTCACCCTCAGCAGGTCGCGCTCGCCCTGGAGCTTCGCATTGCCCTCCCCTAGTTGCCGGATGACGCCGGTAGCCTCGTCCTGCAACCTCGCCCAGCCGGAGATCTGATCCATCTGGCTATGGATCATCGCATGCATGCGCCTGTAAGAGTCCTCGCCTACCCGCGAGAATATACCCAGGTCTCCGCGGCGCGGCGGGACCTCCGTGCTGCTTCGGCGGCGCGGCGGGACATCTCTGCTGCTTCCGCGGCGTGGCCGGACCAGTTTGCTACATCGACGGCGCGGCGTGACCTCCGTGCTGCTTTGGCGGCGCGGCGGGACCTCTGTGCTGCTACTGCTGTGCGGCTGGACATGTCGGCTGCTTTCGCGGCGAGGCGGGACATCTCTCGTGCTTCCTCTTCCATGCTCACCTCTCCCTGGTGGAAATATCTCGACCCAGAACTCACGTTGGCTATGGCTTGATTGACTTGATTGTTTTTTGTGGATGAGGAGTTGAGGAGGAATGTGCAGTCATCTTAGCAGAGTAGTGTTTATAACCGAGTACTACTAATACGCTCCTAAGTGGGAAACTGTTTAGGTTGTGATCGGTGTGAACATGTTTGCAATTAAATATAGCGTGGTAGTAGTAGTAATTTGGAATGTGATGAGACGCGCTCAAAATTTATTGACGGTTCTAGTTTTGAAGTGCGGCACTCTTCC
Organism: Triticum aestivum; assembly: GCF_018294505.1. Lineage (NCBI taxonomy): Eukaryota > Viridiplantae > Streptophyta > Magnoliopsida > Poales > Poaceae > Triticum > Triticum aestivum. The sequence continues at coordinate 402,769,845 of NC_057802.1, read as the reverse complement.
CGGATGGCCTAACGTCGGCACATTTTCTCGGCCGTGGTGTAGCATATGCCATGGTACTAGTTCCTTTTCTACTGCTGTGTACGTGCAAAAACTGGCACCGTCAGATACATATCTTACGCTTGGCGTTCGACAGGAATAGTCTTTTTTCAGACGCATTACACCTATCTCTCGGGACTTCTCGCACGCACCATCACCGCTCCCTAGGTCGATGCCACCCACATACACTTGTACTCTGAGAAGAGGTGCACGCACGCACTCGTCCTCTCTCTCACACGCATCTGTAGCTATGAATTGTAGTGTTCTCAACCATCCGATTGGCTCTATCATAGGTTTCACGTTGCTCCTTGGCCTTGACTTTGGCTGGTCATAGTGGAGAGTAACATAGACTAGTTACTAGTCTATGTTACTAGTACCTTCATAGTGGGTAGTGTCATATAGTATATGCATAATTTGGCGATGAGTGCTCTCTATATGTACCACCTTTTTTCTTTAATTTCATCTTGTTAGTTTTGCTCCATGGCGCAATCCATCGATACTACTACTGTACAAATGTTTGCATTTTTTAAAAGGCTAGAGGGCGGGGCAGTCTAGCTTGGTCCTTTTCACGAGAGGCAAGGGCCTTTGTGATTTGACGGCTCATTACTGCTGGAAGGCGGGGCCTTGTGATTTGACTGCTCGTATAAATGTGCCGACGACCTGAGGAGGAGCAAAGAACCGTGCGGTATACTCAAGTTTTCCACTGGAGTAGTACTACGACGGAGGAGCACGAAACACGACAGCCCAGTGCCATATGGCGATAAAAAATGATCTAATTTGCTAGTCATCTCATTGTTAGCATTGTTCTATTCATGCCTCGCAGAGAACGTGACACGTGCGGCGAAACACCCGAAGCAAAAGAAGAAACACATGAGCAAAAGAAGAAGGAAGATTATCACCCCAAATGATCTAATTCGCCGTGGAGTCGTAACTGCTTCTTCATCGCCTCCACGACCTCCATCTCCTTGCGCGTCTCCTCCGCCATCTTCTTCATTCTGTCCATGACGCGGGATTTCTCGACGCGAGCCTTCATCATCTGTTCCACGCGCATTACGTACCTTGACAGCAGCCGGGTGCTCGATGCGGAGCTTCGCCAACTCCTCCTTCTGTTCCATGATGAGGGCCTGCAGCATCTTCATCGAGGAACTACTACTCTCATGCAGCTTCTTCCAGCCGGCGTTCTTCTCCTTCAGTAGGTCGAGCTCGTGGTAGAGCTTCGCCTTTTCCTCCTCAAGTTGCAGGATTTCGTCGGTCGCCTTCTTCTCCGAGGCAATGCTCTTCTTCAGCAGCATCACCAAGCCAGCGGTCAACTCCCCCTGCTTATTGAGCTCAGCGGGCATGTCGTCGAGACTCTCCTTCAACAGCTCCACCAAGCCATGGATGAACTCCTTCTGCTTATTGAGGTGCTTATTGAGCTGATCGGGCATGCCGTCGAGGGATAACGACTCCAGCGCCGCCAGCTCGGCATGCTCGCCTCCGTGGCTAGGGCGCTCTTGCGAGCCATCGCCAGCCCGTGAGAGATCTTTCGAGGTCTCTGCGTGGCGGCGAGCCCTCTTTTTTTTCCGCAGCCTTGGTTGCCGCTCCCTTGTTACGAGTAGTTCTCGACCTAGAGCTCTGCGCACCGGACATGGCAAGGATGGACGAAGAAGAAGCACTAATGAGGAGGAAAGGTAGAGTAATTTTCGGTTAGGTAGTTCCCCTTTTTATAACCTGAGTACTAGCACTAGTACTAATACCTGCATAGTGGGAACGCGTTCAGGTTTGGTATGTACTAGTAGGTGTGAGTAGGTTTGCACTTAATTGTAGCACTAGTACTATTGAATGTGATGGGAACAAGGTAAAGATAAATTGATGGGTTTTGGTTTCGAGGCCCGAAACGGCTCCCGGTGAGTTTAGTGGAACATAAATTTCAAGTAGACTACACTGCTCAGATGCGTAAATATTATGTTACTGTCAAAAATTGGCACAAAATACGAAGGAGACCAATGGAAGTACTACTAGCAACCCATGATTTAACTACTCGCATGCGCGCAGTGGAGTAGTAATGTCTTTCTTCCGCCCTCACGTCCACTCAATTTGCATGCGCTGTATTACTTGACCATCAATGAAGTGAAGGACTTTACACGCGTCAAATTATCACATGGGGTGGATCTTGGTACAAAATTGCGTCCGCTCGTGTACCCGCGTGTGCGTGCGAGGGAATGAGTGCGTGCGTGCCGTGCGTGCACATCTTCGCTTCGTGCATGTACCACCAGTGTGGCTCAGGGAGGACGAGTACATTCTTCTGGAACCAGCAGCACGTCACTGTGATCAATCCACACAAGGATGTCGCGACAACGCCTCCAGATGTGCCACGTGGCTTCATGAACTGTAAGAGAGACACTGTGTAGCGTGCCATTGTGTTTTGCACATACTCAAAGTACTAGTAAGGTACACGTGCATTGCACGCGTCAGATTTTGCAACCAAATTATGAATAAATACCACACTATAGCATGTAAGCTCTGAGTCATATATGCCTGATGTAGACCTTCGTTTAATTCTTATAGTTCATCTCATTCAAAATCAATTAGTTTTTATAAAAAACCTAGGGCCTCTTTGGTTTGTAGGATTTCCAAAACGTGGGAATAGGAAGAACATGGGATTAGAGTGGAATGTCGTCTTGAATCCTACAGGATTGTACGAGTCTTTGATTGTGCATAGAAAAAACGCAGAATTCTTTCAAAGAGGTTTGAGTGGATGGGATGTTTCCTATGAAATCTAGTGCAAATGAATCATATGGAAAATTCCTATGGTTTACAATCCTACGAATCAAACAACCAAGACAAGAAAAATTCCTAAGGATTAGAATCCTCCAAAATTCCTTTGAATTAAAGAAGCCCTTAATCTATTTTATGATTCATGGAATTGTGCGTTGTAAAGCATAAAGTAAAAACAAATAATGGCAATTCAACTAGAAAAAAAGTTTGGGCAGTTATGATATCGAAGATTCTATAACAAAGGAGAACCACTGTTGTTTTGAGATTTGTGCATTATGCTTAAGTTCAACCATGGAGTCTGCTAGATTGTACATGTGGCAAAATCCGGTGGGGGCTAGAAGATGGTGCGAGGGGCCGAGTGGAGGGAGACTATGAAGGAGTGCACAACTTCGAGATCGATATTTAGAGAGAGGGGGCGAGAACGTGCGCTGTTGCGCGCAGTGGCAGAGCCATGAAAAATGTCCCATGATCTAGGGGGCCAAGCGTTGCTAATCCTTTACGAGGAGGGCCAATTCATCAACTTAAACCATTTTTACCAGCAATTGCATAATGATCACATTCATATTAGCCTCGATATATAGTGACGTTAGGGGGGGTGCAGGGCCCTTCCTGCCCCCTGTCTTCGCCATTGTGCGCGCGCCTGAGAGATGAAGCGGAAGGCATGGATGATGAGAGGGGGGCGTTGGATATATAATTAATGTGGGTGTATTAGCTATATATGTAATCCTATATAGAGAGGTATAGATTGATTGATGTGGGCGTGGGAAAGAGGGTGAGACCTCACTAGATATATAGATTGATCGGTTTATGTGGAAAACTATGAAAGACCTAGCTATACACACACACACACACATAGAGGAACATCGATCGTTGCGCATGCACGTGAGAGATAAAGAATGCCCGATATGATGGAGAGGGGGATGTGTGTGTGTGTGCCTTCATGGGAGACCGACCTGAAGAAAAAGATTGCATGTGTGCGATGGATAATGCCGACTGGTAGTGTGTGTGCATGCATGCACGAGTGAAAGTTAGTGGTACAATTATAAAGAGAAGACCAATGTGTGGGTGTAAAAGACTAGGTGAGGTCATAATCAATGTAAAGTTGAATTCAAATATTTGAATAAGAGATCATGATGTTTGAAACCCATGCATGCATGAATATAATGGAGATCTGCGCGGTGTGGTTTGGAAACGAGCATGTTGTAATGTATACACATTGAACAAGGTCAGACTGGTTTGAATTTGAGATACCGATGGCAGACATCTTTTGGCCACATTGCATCCGTGCATGGACACACTATTCTAATTGGAGATGATGGGTGGCTTTCGCATCACATATCTATATCTATACCCCTATATATATTATATTATATATATTTTTATATAGTGTGCGGATAACTTTAATTTTGAAAGATGGTTGTTGGATGAGGCCAATCCGATGGTGCAGAGCTGGCAAATTTGAGCACTACTGGCCATTGGATATCATCTAGATTCCACCAGATTTTGCCACATGTACAATCTAGAAGACCCTATGGTTGAACTTAAGCATAATGCACAAACAAAACACAAGCACTTCTTCTTTGTTCTAGAATCTTCCGTATCAGAATTGCCCAAATGTTTTTCTACATGATTTGTTTTTACTTTATGCCTTGCAACGCACAATTCCATGAATCTTAAAATAGATTAGCTTTCTTATAAAAACTAGATGATTTTGAATGAAATGAACTATAAGAATTAAACGAACATCTACATCATGCATATATGACTCAAAGCTTACATGCTATAATGTGGTATTTATTCATAATTTGGTTGCCAAATCTCATGTGTGCAATGCACGTCTACCTTACTAGTCTAAATGGTGTCTGTGTGTGTGTTGTGCGTGTTAAACACATTGTACATAGTATATCATACTAGTCTAAATTGTCTTTTTTGGTACACGTTAAGCTTGTTCTCCCGAAATTTCAAGCTGCGCCTTGTTATGCCGAAATTTCAAGCTAGCGTCTCTGTCTATCGTGCTGCGGAACTCCCACCTCTTCAGCCCGCGCCTTGTTACCCCGAAATATTTAAGATAAATCTTTGTCTTGCTGTGCAATGACAACTCCCTCCATCTCAACCCGCGCCTTGCTATTCCAAAATTACAACGCGCGCGAAAACTCCCACCTCCTGTGAAATCCCGACACGCGAAATGCCCGTGATACCCCTGAACCGAAAGAACCGCCTCAAATTGGTGGGGGTACTTTCGTAACTTACCCCACATTTCGGACAAGCGCGTCCCTAAGCTATGGTTCCCCACTCCCATCCCATCCGCCCACCCATTCGTACACCGAGGCCGGGAAAACCCGCGAAGCCCCACACCCTCCTCCATCCGCCACCCAGCTGGAGCCTCTTCCCCGATGACATCGTCCAAAGCAACACCTCGACTTCCCTCATCCACCGTACCGGATGAGGATCCGTCGTCGATCTGGTCGTCCCGCCAGTTCAGCCACCCCGTCCTCCACCTCCAAGGAGCTGCCCCGATGTTCCCTTCATCTTTCGCACCACCTCCATTCCACACCGCCGTCTTCACCTGCACCACCGGAAGAGCATCATCATCACCATTTCCTCGGATGAAGCTGCGGCCTAATCGGCGCCACCAAAGAGGTTGTACACTAACCGCCACATTTTCTTCTTGATTCGATCTCACGGTGCTGCCGGCGCTCGGTCCCGAGCCGACATGACACGACTCCATCCACGGTGGCGTCGCCGGCCACTTCCTCCACGGCGTCGCTCCCTCGGCAGCGACGTCCACATCAGTAGGAGCTGCTGCTGCTTTAGCTCTTGCTCGCGCTGCTGCTCTGCTCTTGCTCTCGGTCCCCTGCCTTGTCTGCTCTTGCTCTTGCTCTTGCTCGCGCTGCTGCTCTCGCTCTTGCTCTTGCTTGCGATGCTGCTCCGATTTAGCTACACTTCAGTCGACTGAATCGACTTTTGGGTCAGTCGATTTTCAGGGGGTGGGGGGCTTGCCGGAGTTAAGGAAGAACCAGCCGCAGCGGGGAGGGGGGCTCGCCGGAGAGGTACCCCACTATCTATCTTAGGGTTCAGGGTGGGGGCGGTGGTGGGGCGGTGGCGTGGGGATCGCCTGAGAAAAAGCTCGGAACGGGAGGGGGGGCTAGAGGGATGGCCGGGGCGGCGGCGGACCGGCGGTGGGGAGTGTTTTCGGGGCGGGCCGGGCGGTGCTCACGGGGGTGGAGGTTGAAGATGAACTGCAGACCCTTGATTTCGTATCCAACGGCTGCAAAATGGACTGACTAGAGATGAAAAAGTCAGTCAACCGACGTGTAGCCTCACCTCTAGTGCATTCAGTTTCGACAGTAAAATTCAGTTTCGACAGCAAAATTCAGTTTCGACAGTCAAGTTCAGTTTCGACAGTTAAATTCAGTTTCGACAGTTAAGTTTAGAGATGAGCGGCTGATGTATTTTATATCTAGCACTTTGTGGTTATGTATTTTACGTCATCTATTGGAGATGCTATTAGAATTCCACTCAGGTTAACGTTGTCTCTCTTATCCTGCTTCAGCCTCGGCGTCGTACAACTCACCGGAGCTGCTCCAACAATGAAACCCTCCATCACAGCGGAGCAGTACCTCGGGCTCCATCTCCAGACGCCTAAGATCTTCTTCCCCTCCTCCGACAGCCAATTCAGTCGGAGCATCCTCATCGGCCAACCCAATCATGTTGAGATCGACATGGCTTCGCCAAAGAGGTTGTACACTTGTTGCATATCTTTTTTACTCTACATGTTATATATATTGTCCACTGAGCACACGGAGTAACGGGAAATACGATTATTTTATCCTACTATATGACAAGCAGTGAGGTACCAGGCAACTTAGCTATCCATGATGGACTCTCTTGAACGCCATCATTATTTATCTCTGCGTGTTTGAGTTGTGCATTTGTCGATGGCCCTGGGAGTTGAGCTAGTAGGGCAGTGGCCTGGGTCCAAAGTAATAGAAGTAGCACAAAAACATTTCTTTAGTGTAGGCTTTTCCTTGCTCAAGCCTGCCTACTAGAATCGCTAGTGCTTGAAAGGAAAAGTGAATGAAAAACATAGGAATTGGAAAGTTTCCTATGGTACTACTTTTCATGAATTTGGTGCAAAGGAATGGAGCAAAGGAAAACTATAGGATTTGTTCCTTTAGTGTCTCCTTGAAAGAAAAACCGTAGGAATTTTAATTTCCACTCGTCCTCCTTTTCAAATTCCTATTCATGAAGCACAAGACTAAGAGATAGTAGCATAATATCATTACAACGGTACATTTTCTTGTGGTTTGACTTAATCTCACCATGCTTCTTTGCATCCTGTGATCTTCCAATTCTTGTGAACCAAACACCCAGATTTGCAGAAATCCCGTGTTTTTAAATTCTCTGTTTTGCACGTGCATTCCTATCCTATTCCTGTCTATTTCCTATCCCTGCATTGTTAGAATCCTCAAATTCAAACAAGCCCTTACACAATTACTTCTGTTACAGATATGTGTCAAATAAAACCTTGTGTGGTTTGTCCTGCTCCTGCGGTGCTGTGTTCCACCCCAGCTCAGCTGCTCCAACGATGGAAGGGTTCACCACAACAGGGATCCGCTCTCCAGACTATCTTTCGCCGCCTCAGATCTTCTTCCCCGCCGCCGACAGCCTTGACAACTGCATTACCATCATCAACTGAGCAGATGACCTTGAGGACTACATGGGTCCGCAAGAGAGGTCGCACTCTTCCGTGTCTGCTTACGTTATGCATCGCTTAATATGATGACATGCTATTTATCATCGTGTTCACCTATTAGACTCCGAGTCAGGTCCAAACTTATGCTGAAACTTGAGTTTTTAAATGGTTGTGGGGTACATATTGGGGCAGCAATCAGTACTATCTGTCTACTATCTGGTTAATCTCGGGTATCTACCATGAGTTTCATGTTGGGTGCAAACAAACATTAAAGGAGCCATTATCTGTATTTTTTAACTAAAGCTATTATCTGCCTGCTATCATTGGTTTTGGATCTATCCACAGTTTGCTACCATCACCCTGGATTTGTGCCTACACTCCTTACATAATCTCCCTATGTTTTATTCCTATGCATGTCAGTTATTGTACACAATGGAACTGAACATGTAGAGCAAAAGAGACGAGCCTTGCGTGGCAATAAAATTTCATGCAGACGTCGCTCCATGGTGGGCGCAAAGGCAGCCCCCCTCCACCCATTTCAGATCGTAATCAAGAGGAAGATAATTGTTCTGAGGGGGATTCAGAAGCAGAAGACCACTCCTATTTACCCCATGAGGTCTTCGCTCTAACTTGGCATGCTGATGTTGGTAATATCATGCATATGGTGCCTTGCATTGCTTACTGTATACATCAAAGATGTCATCTTCTTAGTTTAGACATGCTTTGTGTCAATGCCATCTGTTTAGTTTCTTTATCGTATATGTGAATCATGCAATGCCATCTTGTTTAGCCAGGCATCATATATGTGAATTTTGCAATGCCACCCTGGTTAGCCAGTCATCTTATATGTGAATTATATCATGACATCATTTTTTTATTACGTGTTAAATTTGTCAACAATTTTAGTACATTCAATTACTCTTCCTGTGCATCAGCCATTCGGCACGGTCATGGAAAAATCTGGAGTGGAAACAAGGTCTTCAGAGCAGACAATGCTATCTGACAAAGCGCATGTCTTGCTGGTTACAGATAGCTCCTCAGAGGAGGATTCAGAGACAGATGACCAGTCCTATTCCCCCCCGAGGTGCATGCTCTAACTTGGCAGGGTTATGTTGCTCATATCATGCGTATGGTATCTTGCATTGCTCTGTCATTTGCTTAGTTTAGACATGCTTTGTGTGAATGCCACCTGTTTAGTGTCTAATTACCATATATGTGAATTATGCAATGCCATCTTGTTGCAAGACATTATATATGTGAATTATGCAATGCTATCTTGTTGCAAGGCATTATATATGTGAATTATGCAATGCCATGCTGTTTAGCCAAGCGTCATATATGTGAATTATATCATGCCGTCCTTTTTTTGTATTTCTCATTGCTTTTGTCGACAATGTTTGTATATTCAACTGCTCTTCCTGTGCATCAGCCATTTGAATTGGTGATGGAGAAATCTGCAGTGAAAACAAGGTCTTCAGAGCAAACAATGCTACCTGCTGAAGCAGATATCTTGCTGGTTACATATATCTCTTCAGAGGAGGATTCAGAGGCAGATGACCAGTCCTATTATCCCCCTGAGGTGTATGCTCAAACTTGGCAGGGTTATATTACTCATATCATGCATATGTTGTATTGCAATGCTTAATTTTTACATCATATACACGATATTGAATGCCATCTCCTTAGTTGACACATCATATATGCGATTGCCCTCTGCTCACTTCCTTAGTATATAAATCATATACTTGAATTATATCATGCCATGATGTTTACATAGACAGCATGTATCTGAATTATGGCATGCCAACCCATTTTCTAAAGACATAATATAGTTATATATATCATCTCATCCTGTTCACATAGTCATCATATTTTGAATTATGTCATTCTATCCGTGAATTATATCATGCCATCATGTTTCCATCGACGGCATGTTTGTGATTTATGGCATGCCAACCACTTTAATAGACACATCGTATAGTTATATCATGTCATCCTGTTTACATAGTCATCATATTTTGAAGTATGTCATTCTATCCTGTTTAGTTAGCCATCATACATGTGAAATTGTCTCATGCTATCCTGTTTAATTAGCCATCATATATGTGAAATTATGTCCTGCTATTATGTTTGGTTAGACAACATAAATGTGAATTATTTCATGCCCTGTTTTCTTCCCTACTATCCATTGCACCTGTCTATCTTACAATGTCTGTGCATTCAATTACTTTTCTTGTTTATCAGCCATTTCAATTGGAGGGGGTGATGGCAGTATCTGTGGGAGTAAAAACACGGTCTTCAGAAAAGATCGTGCTACCTGTCGATGGAGATAGAACCACGGTTGTACTTGCCCAAGAACCAGCCCCACCACACATAACCCAGACTCACGCAGATTATACCCCTACCCAGTTGGACCGAGAACCAGCTACACCCCTTCTAACCCCAACCCCAGCAGATAGTAATCCAGTTCCCGTTGACACAGCACCGTCTCCACCACAGAGCACCCAAACACGAGCAGTTAGTAAGGCAACCGCAGTGCCCAAAGCACGAGGACCACCACTCCGAACCCCAAGTCAATGCTTAAAGCAGAAGAAGAATTGTTCTCAGGTCAGGTTCCGTAGCTATGTTTCATACTACTTTGCTCTTGCATCACTGTATTTACTCATACCAACTAATTTCAAATTTGAAGGATGCAATTGAAACTCCAATGGCGCAACAGGTATGTTTTAAACCTGTTTCTTTAACGTGTTTGCTGTTGTAACTTGCTCTATGTTGATTTTAGTTTCAATTGAATAAACAGTTATGTTCTCAGCATGCCATGCACATTACAAGTGTTGTTATTGATGTGTAGTTTACCACACTTATATTCTGTCTATGCTGCTTTGTCTTAAATAGATATGATTCGAACTGTATCTATCTTGATTTGGCAACATAAACTAGAATGATATAGACCATACAGTGACGTACTACATAGATATATGTTTGTTTCATGCTGTTATCCTGTCCACCTTACTACTGAACTGGTTTACCAAAATGAGTTTCATATACTACATTGTAAACCTGTGATGTGTTTGTTTGTTTCTCTTTTAGAACGCGAATAAAATATTGGAGAAGAGTACCCCGTTATGCAATGGTAAAGGAAGTAATGCAGATAAGGTTCAAGATAGTGAGACATCCCTGTTGGTCTCCAAGAAAGCTGATAAAAACTATATTGAAGACACTGAGACAACCCCAAAGTCCTGTCTTGATGTAGTGTTCGAGTTACTGGCTACTACTGCTGGCACCAGCTCTTCGAACTCGCTGCCTGAATCAGTTCGGCTTCTTGAGTCTCAACTTCAAGTTGAAAGACATCGATCAGATGTTATGCGACAGGAAGCCGAAGGACTGAGGAAGTCCCTGCAGAATTCAGATGCATACTTTCTGGTGCAACAGCAAGTGCTGGAGGATTTAAGTGCCAAACAAGAGAAAGTTAATAAGCTTGCTAAGCATCTTGCTAGCATTATGGGTACCCAGGATATTGTTTCTTGAGCTCTTCTGAAGTGGTTTCAGTTCTAGACTTGTTTTGCTGCGGCGTTTATATGCTGCTTTGTTCCCTATATTTGCACTGGTGGCGAACTTTGATATCCAGTGGATGTAATATGTGTAATAGTCGTGATAGCCTAGCGTAAGTTGCTTGCTTATTTATTTCCTTAATGTCTTGTTTATTTTTTTTCTTGTAGTCAGTGCAGTTCTTTTTCCGCGGTTTGCTAGTGGACGGAATAACCTATTTTTTAGAACTAGGCCACATTAACCATGGGCTACATATTTACTGTAGTTAACATGGGCCTCCTACGGGCCGTAGAAACTATGGGCCTTCTAAGGGCTGTAGAAACAATGGGCCTTCTACGGGGCGTAGAAACAATGGGCCTTCTACGGGGCGTAGAAACAATGGGCCTTATATGGGCCGTAGACACAATGGGCCTTCTACGGGCCGTATCATCAATGGGCCTTCTACGGGCCGTATGATTGGTTGGCCAAACATGGGCCAATAACAGACCACATTATGGCTGTAAATGGGCTAGAGTTGAAATCGTCCGTTCATGGGCCGACCATAATGTGCCGTCGTTAATCGGCCGTACTTGATGACGCTATGAAAACGACCCAACGTATTAATGGGCCACGAACGGGCTGACTGTAACCACGGGCTGAATTTGGCCCACAAGCAGAAAATGACAGTAACGGGACGAAAGTAAACGAATGTTGGAAATGAGCCCAAGAATAAATGGGCCCTCAGAAGGCTGAAACATGGGCTGGAAACGGCCCAACGGAATAATGGGTCGTTAATGGGTATAAACTGACACACTGTTCATTACGGGCCGTTAATGAGCCGAGGGTTACCAAGGGCCTCATATGGGCCGAAAGACGTCATGGGCCATACATGGGCCGGAAGTTAAAATGGGCTGGAATTATATTGGATGGCCCAGATGACGCTGCTGGGCCTAATTCGGATAGGCCGTAAACGGGCCCTGTGTTAGTGGGCTGTAAATGGGCTATATGCGAACAGGCCGTTAACAGGCTTGCCGTGGGCCGGCCCGCCACCTTTTAACCAAGTCAAACGGGCCGGCCTTTTCACAGGAATGGGCCTCTGTTGGGCCGTGCCACGTGTCGACGTATCATAGGCGCTTTGGGTCCAATGAGTGGATGACATCTGTCCCAACGGCGAGCCAACACGTGTTTCCTCCAGCCAATGATGATTTTACACGTGGAAAATCCCCATTGATCGGGGCTGTTAACGGGTTATCGGATCCAAAACCGGACCCGATAGCTTAACGATGTTCCGTTTCGGTGGATGCCACGTGTCGGTCACCCTTGACGAAAGCACTTCTGTGATGCGCGATTTATCGTCATGGAAGTGGACACTTCCGTGATGATAATTTTGGTAATGTCATGGAACACTTCTACGACATCACAAGTATGACTATCTTGATTCTGTCATAAATTTGTCATGGATGTACATGCATGACAGAAAACGTGACCTACTGTGACAAACACGTATCATCACGGAAGTGTATTTTTTTGTAGTGATAGTTCTTTGCCCAAAACGTAGCTCGTCCGACGTACTTTCCATATTGCAATGTCGTCCTCACACCGTTTTAGACAAACACAACCGTGTTGTTATCTTCCCTTAGGACAAGGAATATGCTTCTTTTTTGTCATCGTATGTGTCATCAACTGTTATTGGTCAGTAATTGTTTCCTTTCTACCTCTTTTTTGCAAACAGGGCTATCCATTTCACCTCGTTGCTATTGCGACCTTTTGGTGAACTGCACAAATCACTTTTTTCTTAAGACTGTTTTGTGCAGTTGTACTAAAATGTCACATGGGCAACGTCTCTACATTTTAGTGGGACTGCACAAAGGGAGATTGGTTTTGCTCTATCCCTCTCATCCAACTCCGAGCCTAATCTTCTCCAACTATTTGCTTAATCTTCTCCAACTAGTTAGTCTTAAGATAGACTACAAAGGTGACCGGCTTCTATTTGTGTGTTTATTGTTTCATCAACAGTCCTCTATTATTGTAATCACACTTAATATCTTTGGAACAGGGATGCTCAGCTCTATTTTAGTGGAACTGCACAAAATGATCGGAAATGTTGCATGCTCCAGACAGCTACTTTTTTTCCCAACATGCCTTGTTGATTTAGACAGAGCTGGGGGGACGTTGCTGGCAATGAAAGCATAGATCAGTTTTCATTTAACAACTTCTCACAACTTTGTCTTCAGTTGTGATGTAAATATTAGCTCTGATCTGCTAATCATTTAGATGCATTAGCAAGGAAGTTAGTTTTTTATTGTTTCCGAAAGAGCATCAATGGCAAGACACACGAAACAAAAGCTGAAAGCTCAGAGCATTGTACAATTTCATGTCGCTAGAAAATTATTTGTATAGCACGCCAATTATGTAAACAAAATGCTGGAAGCTTGATAGCATTGCCAGAAGCCTCTTCAGCATCCGGGTCCATGTGCCATGCACAATTATACTCCTCCGTTCCTAAATATTTATCTTTTTACAAATTTCAAATGGGCATATTTTAGAGTGTAGATTCACTCATTTTGCTTCGTATGTATTCACTCGTTGAAATCTCTAGAAAGACAAATACTCCGGAGTATATTTAAGAACCGAGGGAGTAGTTCACAACCGCATGGGAGACTCAGCTCGGTCGTTGCGCCACATTAATAGTGAGTAATGAGCAGTCAAATCATAAGCCCCACCTTTCCCACTGTAAGTTGCTCGGAAGAAGCAACCATCAATACGCTCTTCTTTGAATCCGCTCATACTACTCCATCTGTCACTGTTTATAGAGCGCGCTTCAAAAAAAATCTCTGGGACCAAGGCGACTAGCCATCGGCCTGAAAAATAGCATTGGTAGTTATAGCACGGCGTCTATTACTAGAGGAAATAATGCGTACACACATGCATGCAGTGCTTCCACCCCGGGTACACACATGCATGCACTTACTCCACTCCGTAGTACATCGAGAGAAAATTGTGGACTTGATTGCGGTTATCACGCCCTAATTAATTGAGCATTAAACTAAACGCGTCTAAAGTCTCTCTGGTGGTGGAAATGCATTGACAGAAATGCATCAGAATGAAGCGCGCCCTGTAAACTATGATGGAGGGAGGAGTAGTATGAAGGTGCAAAACCAAGTACGCGTATGGCCAGTCGGTCAACGCACCTCCTCTTGGCATATCACTGACATGTGGGACTGGAGTGTGAGCAAACCGATCTCAATTGACAGCCAAATGGCCTACCTGCCGTTCCTTGAGAGAGATGAGGAGCGAGAACACACATACGGGCTTGCACGGAGGCCAAGATATATTCGAGCATGGTTGATCGATATCATCATTACATGTTCGATGTTTTTAATACTATACTATTGGGCTGCCGTTTTCCACCCTTCTCCCGAATAAATGTGTACTTTATCAGAGATTAAAATAAAATAAGAGTACAGACGCTCCAGCATGCGGTTCTAGTAGTAGTACTACTCGTACTACTAAATCTTGCGCTTGGCTCTTCGCCTCTTCGTGAAGTCGAACAATGATGGTACTCCGCATGTTGGGTACTACAGTGTATGCCTCTGGCAATCTGACACCGAATGAACTGATGCATGTCCACCTCCTGGGCGAGGGTAGGTTGCATTAGTCAAAAGGCATATGCGAGCTTCACCTTGGCCTGCAAGCTTATCCCCGTTCTGCGAGTTGACGGGACACACCAAAAAGTAGTGCTAGCCCATACTCCCTCCTTTTCGGTTAATATGGCTTAATCTATTTTGCGGGTAAATGAGAAAGCTTTATTCATATATAAGCATTCTTAGGACGATCAGCCAAGAGACTGGTCACTAGGAAGCAAGGTACCCCGCAAAAAAAGAACAAGGAAGCGAGGTGTTTCATCAAGCCAGCTCTCGGCCACATTCAAAGTGCAGCAAGCACGGTTCGCACAAAGATGCCCCGCAAGGTTTGCTGACTTGTTTACATGCTGAATAACAAAAAAGAGGAAATATTATCGAGCGCTCCTATTTGTAACAGGATATGAGCCAGAATTAAGCGAGAATTATGGCGAGTGTTCCATGCAATCAACTTCCATTATCACATGCGAGAACCCTCGAAGAGAACCAAATGTGTTGAAGATTGCTTTATCACATTTATAAAATATAATAAGAGTGCAGACGCTCCTCCATCCGGTTCCTAGTAGTATAGTACATATCTCTATAGTAGTAGTACTAGTACTATTAAGCTTTGCGCTTGGCTGTTCGCCTCTTCGGGAAGTCGAACAATAATAGTACCAGTATAGTGTATGAAGGAAATATGCCCTAGAGGCAATAATAAAGTATTATATATTTCCTTATATCATGATAAATGTTTATTATTCGTGCTAGAATTGTATTAACCGGAAACATAATACATGTGTGAATACATAGACAAACAGTGTGTCACTAGTATGCCTCTACTTGACTAGCTCGTTAATCAAAGATGGTTATGTTTCCTAGCCATAGACATGAGTTGTCATTTGATTAACGGGATCACCTCATTAGGAGAATGACGTGATTGACTTGACCCATTTCGTTAGCTTAGCACCCGATCGTTTAGTATGTTGCTATTGCTTTCTTCATGACTTATAGATGTTCCTATGACTATGAGATTATGCAACTCCCGTTTACCGGAGGAACACTTTGTGTGCTACCAAACGTCACAACGTAAATGGGTGATTATAAAGGTGCTCTACAGGTGTCTCCAAAGGTACTTGTTGGGTTGGCGTATTTCGAGATTAGGATTTGTCACTCCGATTGTCGGAGAGGTATCTCTGGGCCCACTCGGTAATGCACATCACTAGAAGCCTTGCAAGCATTGTGACAAATGAGTTAGTTGCGGGATGATGTATTACGGAACGAGTAAAGAGACTTGCCAGTAACGAGATTGAACTAGGTATCGAGATACCGACGATCGAATCTCGGGCAAGTAACATACCGATGACAAAGGGAACAACGTATGTTGTTATGCGGTTTGACCGATAAAGATCTTCGTAGAATATGTGGGAGCCAATATGAGCATCCAGGTTCCGCTATTGGTTATTGACCGGAGAGGTGTCTCAGTCATGTCTACATAGTTCTCGAACCCGTAGGGTCCACACGCTTAAGGTTACGATGACAGTTTTATTATGAGTTTATGTATGTTGATGTACCGAAGGAGTTCGGAGTCCCGGATGAGATCGGGGACATGACGAGGAGCCTCGAAATGGCCGAGACATAAAGATCGATATATTGGATGACTATATTCGGACTTCGGAAAGGTTCCGAGTGATTCGGGTATTTTTCGGAGTACCGGAGAGTTACGGGAATTCGTATTGGGCCTTAATGGGCCATACGGGAAAGGAGAGAAAGACCCCAAAGGGTGGCCGCACCCCTCCCCATGGGCTAGTCCGAATTGGACTAGGGAGGGGGGGCCCCTTCCTTCTTTCTCCTTCCCCCTTCCCTTCTCCTACTCCCACAAGGAAAGGAGGACTCCCCCCCTTGGGCGCGCCACCTCCCCTTGGCCGGCCCTCTCCCCCTTGCTCCTTTATATACGAGGGCAGGGGGCACCCCATGGACACACAATTGATATACGATATTTTAGCCGTGTGCGGTGCCCCCCACCACCATATTACACCTCGATAATATCGTTGCGGAGCTTAGGCGAAGCCCTGCATCGGTAGAACATCATCATCGTCACCACGCCGTCGTGCTGACGAAACTCTCCCTCAACACTCGGCTGGATCGGAGTTCGAGGGATATTTTAGCCGTGTGTGGTGCCCCCCTCCACCATATTACACCTCGATAATATCGTTGCGGAGCTTAGGCGAAGCCCTGCGTCGGTAGAACATCACCATCGTCACCACGCCGTCGTGCTGACGAAACTCCCCATGAGCTGAACGTGTGCTGAACTCGGAGGTGCCGTGCGTTCGGTAGTTGATCGGTCGGATCGTGAAGACGTACGACTACTTCAACCGCGTTGTGATAACGCTTCGCTTTCGGTCTACGTGGGTACGTGGACAACACTCTCCCCTCTCGTTGCTATGCATCACCATGATCTTGCGTGTGCGTAGGAAAGTTTTTGAAATTACTACGTTCCCCAACAGTGGCATCCGAGCCTGGTTTTATGCGTTGATGCTATGCACGAGTAGAACACAAGTGAGTTGTGGGCGATATAAGTCATACTGCTTACCAGCATGTCATACTTTGGTTCAGCGGTATTGTGAGATGAAGCGGCCCGGACCGACATTACGCGTACGCTTACGCGAGACTGGTTTCACCGTTGTGAGCACTCGTTGCTTAAAGGTGACCGGCGGGTGTCTGTCTCTCTCACTTTAGTTGAACCGAGTGTGGCTACGCCCGGTCCTTGCGAAGGTTAAAACAGCACCAACTTGACAAACTATCGTTGTGGTTTTGATGCGTAGGTAAGAATGGTTCTTGCTAAGCCCGTAGCAGCCACGTAAAACTTGCAACAACAAAGTGGAGGACGTCTAACTTGTTTTTGCAGGGCATGTTGTGATGTCATATGGTCAAGACATGATGTGATATAATTTGTTGTTTGAGATGATCATGTTTTGTAACCGAGTTATCGGCAACTGGCAGGAGCCATATGGTTGTCGCTTTATTGTATGAAATGCAATCGCCATGTAATTGTTTTACTTTATCACTAAGCGGTAGCGATAGTCGTAGAAGCAATAGTTGGCGAGACGACAACGATGCTACGATGGAGATCAAGGTGTCGCGCCGGTGACGATGGTGATCATGACGGTGCTTCGGAGATGGAGATCACAAGCACGGTGCTTCGAAGATGGAGATCACAAGCACAAGATGATGATGGCCATATCATATCACTTATATATTGATTGCATGTGATGTTAATCCTTTATGCATCTTATCTTGCTTTGATTGAGGGTAGCATTATAAGATGATCTCTCACTAAAATTTCAAGATAAAAGTGTTCTCCCTGAGTATGCACCGTTGCGAAAGTTCTTCGTGCTGAGACACCACGTGATGATCGGGTGTGATAGGCTCTACGTTCAAATACAACGGGTGCAAAACAGTTGCACACGCGGAATACTCAGGTTAAACTTGACGAGCCTAGCATATGCAGATATGGCCTCGGAACGCAGAGACCGAAAGGTCGAGCGTGAATCATATAGTAGATATGATCAACATAGTGATGTTCACCATTGAAACTACTCCATCTCACGTGATGATCGGACATGGTTTAGTTGATTTGGATCACGTAATCACTTAGATGATTAGAGGGATATCTATCTAAGTGGGAGTTCTTAAGTAATATGATTAATTGAACTTAAATTTATCATGAACTTAGTCCTGATAGTATTTTTGCAAATTATGTTGTAGATCAATAGCTCGCGTTGTTGCTTCCCTGTGTTTATTTTTGATATGTTCCTAGAGAAAATTATGTTGAAAGATGTTAGTAGCAAAGATGCGGATTGGATCCGTGATCTGAGGATTATCCTCATTGCTGCATAGAAGGATTATGTCCTTGATGCACCGCTAGGTGACAGACCTATTGCAGGAGCAGATGCTGACGTTATGAACGTTTGGCTAGCTCAATATGATGACTACTTGATAGTTTAGTGCACCATGCTTAAACGGCTTAGAATCGGGACTTCAAAGACGTTTTGAACGTCATGGACCATATGAGATGTTCCAGGAATTGATGTTAATATTTCAAGCAAATACCCGAGTTGAGAGATATGAAGTCTCCAACAAGTTCTATAGCTAAAAGATGGAGGAGAATCGCTCAACTAGTGAGCATGTGCTCAGATTGTCTGGGTACTACAATCGCTTGAATCAAGTGGGAGTTAATCTTCCAGATAAGATAGTGATTGACAGAATTCTCTAGTCACCATCACCAACTTAGTAGAACTTCGTGATGAACTATAGTATGCAAGGGATGACGAAAGTAATTCCCGAGCTCTTCGTGATGCTGAAATCGACGAAGGTAGAAATCAAGAAAAACATCAAGTGTTGATGGTTGACGAGACCACTAGTTTCAAGAAAAGGGCAAAGGGAAGAAGGGGAACTTCAAGAAGAACGGCAAGCAAGTTGCTGCTCAATGAAGAAGCCCAAGTCTGGTCCTAACCTTGAGACTAAGTGCTTCTACTGCAAAGGGACTGGTCACTGGAAACGGAACTACCCCAACTATTTGGTGGATAAGAAGGATGGCAAAGTGAACAAAGGTATATTGGATATACATGTTATTGATGTGTACTTTACTAGTGTTTATAGCAACCCCTCGGTATTTGATACTGGTTCAGTTGCTAAGAGTAGTAACTCGAAACGGGAGTTGCAGAATAAACATAGACTAGTAAAAAGGCGAGGTGACGATGTGTGTTGGAAGTAGTTCCAAGATTGATATGATCATCATCGCACACTCCCTATACTTTCGGGATTAGTGTTGAAACCAAATAAGTATTATTTGGTGTTTGCGTTGAGCATGAATATGATTTGATCATGTTTGTTGCAATACGGTTATTCATTTAAATTAGAGAATAATTGTTGTTCTGTTTACATGAATAAAACCTTCTATGGTCATACACCCAATAAAATGGTTTGTTGGATCTCGATCGTAGTGATACACATATTCATAATAATGAAGCCAAAAGATGCAAAGTTAATAATGATGGTGCAACTTATTTGTGGCACTGTTGTTTAGGTCATATTGGTATAAAGCGCATGAAGAAACTCCATACTGATCGGATTTTGGAATCACTTGATTATGAATCACTTGATGCTTGCGAACCGTGCCTCATGGGCAAGATGACTAAAACGCCGTTCTCCGGAACTATGGAGAGAGCAACAGATTTGTTGGAAATCATACATACAGATGTATGTGATCTGATGAATATTGAGGCTCGTAGCAGGTATCATTATTTTCTGACCTTCACAGATGATTTGAGCAGATATGGGTATATCTACTTAATGAAACAGAAGTTTGAAACATTTGAAAAGTTCATATAATTTCAGAGTGAAGCGGAAAATCATCGTAACAAGAAAATAAAGTTTCTACGATCTGATCGTGGAGAAGAGTATTTGAGTTACGAGTTTGGCCTTCAGTTAAAACAATGTGAAATAGTTTCACTACTCACGCCACCTGGAACACCATGGTGTAATGGTGTGTCCGAACATCGTAACCGTACTTTATAAGATATGGTGCGATATATGATGTCTCTTACTGATCTACCACTATCGTTTTGGGGTTATGCATTAGAGACAGCTGCATTCACGTTAAATAGGGCACCATCAAAATCCATTGAGACGATGCCTTATGAATTGAGGTTTAGCAAGAAACCGAAGTTGTCGTTTCTTAAAATTTTGGGGTTGCGATGCTTATGTGAAAAAGTTTCATCCTGATAAGCTCAAACCCAAATCGGAGAAATGTGTCTTCATAGGGTACCCAAAGGAGACAGTTGGGTACACCTTCTATCACAGATCCGAAGGCAAGACATTCGTTGCTAAAAATGGATCCTTTCTAGAGAAGGAGTTTCTCTCGAAAGAAGTGAGTGGGAGGAAAGTAGAACTTGATGAGGTAACTGTACCTGCTCCCTTATTGGAAAGTAGTTCATCACAGAAATCTATTCCTGTGACTCCTACGCCAATTAGTGAGGAAGTTAATGATGATGATCATGTAACTTCAGATCAAGTTACTACCAAACCTCGTAGGTAAACCAGAGTGAGATCCACACCAGAGTGGTACGGTAATCCTGTTCTGGAGGTCATGTTATTTGACCATGACGAACCTACGAACTATGAGGAAGTGATGATGAGCCCAGATTCCGGGAAATGGCTTGAGGCCATGAAATCTGAGATGAGATCCATGTATGAAGAACAAAGTAAGGACTTTGGTTGACTTGCCCGATGATCGGCGAGCCATTGAGATTAAATGGATCTTCAAGAGGAAGACAGACGCTGATAGTAGTGTTACTATCTACAAAGCTAGAATTGTCGCAAAAGGTTTTCAACAAGTTCAAGGTGTTGACTACGATGAGATTTTCTCACTCGCAGCGATGCTTAAGTCTGTCTGAATCATGTTAGCAATTGCCGCATTTTATGAAATCTGGCAAATGGATAAACAAAACTACATTCCTTAATGGATTTATTAAAGAAGAGTTGTATATGATGCAACCAGGAGTTTTTGTCAATCCTAAAAGTGCTAACAAAATATGCAAGCTCCAGCGATCCATCTATGGACTGGTGCAAGCATCTCGGAGTTGGAATATATGCTTTGATAAGTTGATCAAAGGATATAGTTTTATACAGACTTGCGGTGAAGCCTGTATTTACAAGAAAGTGAGTGGGAGCACTATAGCATTTCTGATAAGTATATGTGAATGACATATTGTTGATCAGAAATAATGTAGAATTATTCTGCAAAGCATAAAGGAGTGTTTGAAAGGAGTTTTTCAAAGATAGACCTCGGTGAAGCTGCTTACATATTGAGCATCAAGATCTAAAGAGATATATGAAGACGCTTGATAAGTTTTTCAATGAGTACATACCTTAACAAGATTTTGAAGTAGTTCAAAATAGAACAGTCAAAGAAAGAGTTCTTGCCTGTGTTACAAGGTGTGAAATTGAGTAAAGACTCAAAGCCCGACCACGGCAAAACATAGAAAGAGAATGAAAGTCATTCCCTATGCCTTGGCCATAGGTTCTATAAAGTATGCCATGCTGTGTACCAGATCTATTGTATACCCTACACTGATTTTGGCAAGGGAGTACAATAGTGATCTAGGAGTAGATCACTGGACAGCGGTCAAAATTATCCTTAGTGGAATAAGGATATGTTTCTCTATTATGGAAGTGACAAAAGGTTCGTCGTAAAGGGTTACGTCGATGCAAGTTTTGACACTAATCTAGATGACTCTAAGTCTCGGTCTAGATACATATTGAAAGTGGGAGCAATTAGCTAGAGTAGCTCCGTGCAGAGCATTGTAGACATAGAAATTTGCAAAATACTTACGGATCTGAATGTGACAGACCCGTTGACTAAAATTATCTCACAATCAAAACATGATCACACCTTAGTACTCTTTGGGTGTTAATCACATAGCGATGTGAACTAGATTATTGACTCTAGTAAAAACCCTTTGAGTGTTGGTCACATAGAGATGTGAACTGTGGGTGTTAATCACATGGTGATGTGAATTATTGATGTTAAATTACATGGCGATGTGAACTAGATTATTGACTCTAGTGCAAGTGGGAGACTGAAGGAAATATGCCCTAGAGGCAATAATAAAGTATTATATATTTCCTTATATCATGATAAATGTTTATTACTCATGCTAGAATTGTATTAACCGGAAACATAATACATGTGTGAATACATAGACAAACAATGTGTCACTAGTATGCCTCTACTTGACTAGCTCGTTAATCAAAGATGGTTATGTTTCCTAGCCATAGACATGAGTTGTCATTTGATTAACGGGATCACCTCATTAGGAGAATGACGTGATTGACTTGACCCATTTCGTTAGCTTAGCACCCGATCGTTTAGTATGTTGCTATTGCTTTCTTCATGACTTATACATGTTCCTATGACTATGAGATTATGCAACTCCCATTTACCGGAGGAACACTTTGTGTGCTACCAAACGTCACAACGTAAATGGGTGATTATAAAGGTGCTCTACAGGTGTCTCCAAAGGTACTTGTTGGGTTGGCGTATTTCGAGATTAGGATTTGTCACTCCGATTGTCGGAGAGGTATCTCTGGGCCCACTCGGTAATGCACATCACTATAAGCCTTGCAAGCATTGTGACTAATGAGTTAGTTGCGGGATGATGTATTACAGAACGAGTAAAGAGACTTGCCAGTAACGAGATTGAACTAGGTATCGAGATACCGACGATCGAATCTCGGGCAAGTAACATACCGATGACAAAGGGAACAACGTATGTTGTTATGCGGTTTGACCGATAAAGATCTTCGTAGAATATGTGGGAGCCAATATGAGCATCCAGGTTCCGCTATTGGTTATTGACCGGAGAGGTGTCTCGGTCATGTCTACATAGTTCTCGAACCCGTAGGGTCCGCACGCTTAAGGTTACGATGACAGTTTTATTATGAGTTTATGTATGTTGATGTACCGAAGGAGTTCGGAGTCCCGGATGAGATCGGGGACATGACGAGGAGTCTCGAAATGGCCGAGACGTAAAGATCGATATATTGGACGACTATATTCAGACTTCGGAAAGGTTCCGAGTGATTCGGGTATTTTTCGGAGTACCGGAGAGTTACGGGAATTCGTATTGGGCCTTAATGAGCCATACGGGAAAGGAGAGACAGACCCCAAAGGGTGGCCGCACCCCTCCCCATGGGCTAGTCCGAATTGGACTAGGGAGGGGGGGCGCCCCCTTCCTTGTTTCTCCTTCCCCCTTCCCTTCTCCTACTCCCACAAGGAAAGGAGGAGTCCTATTCCCGGTGGGAGTAGTACTCCCCCCTTGGGCGCGCCACCTCCCCTTGGCCGGCCCTCTCCCCCTTGCTCCTTTATATACGGGGGCAGGGGGCACCCCATGCACACACAATTGATATACGATATTTTAGCCGTGTGCGGTGCCCCCCTCCACCATATTACACCTCGATAATATCGTTGCGGTGCTTAGGCGAAGCCCTGCGTCGGTAGAACATCATCATCGTCACCACGCCATCGTGCTGACAAAACTCTCCCTCAACACTCGGCTGGATCGGATTTCGAGGGACGTCATCGAGCTGAACGTGTGCTGAACTCGGAGGTGCCGTGCGTTCGGTACTTGATCGGTCGGATCATGAAGACGTACGACTACATCAACCGCGTTGTGATAACGCTTCCGCTTTCGGTCTACGAGGGTACGTGGACAACACTCTCCCCTCTCGTTGCTATGCATCACCATGATCTTGCGTGTGCGTAGGAATTTTTTTGAAATTACTACGTTCCCCAACAGTGTATGCTTCTGGCAATCTGACACCGAATTAACTGTTGCACGTCCACCGCCTGAGCGAGGGAGAGCTTGCATTAGTCAAAAGTTTCTCCTTGTCCTGCGAGCCACCGCGCGCAAGCTTCTCCCGTCCTGCAAGCTTCTCCTCGTTCGGCA
The DNA here is from genome assembly GCF_018294505.1 of Triticum aestivum. NCBI lineage: Eukaryota > Viridiplantae > Streptophyta > Magnoliopsida > Poales > Poaceae > Triticum > Triticum aestivum. Next base: position 402,745,696 of record NC_057802.1, on the reverse strand, counting down.
AGTTGACGGGACACAACAAAGTAATGCTAGTCCATACTGCCTCCTTTCCGGTTAATATGGCTTAATTTCAAACGAGATAAATACACTGTGTGTCACTGTATATTTGTAAAAATACAGTCAATGGATTTCATAATACGCTCATTGCGCTCAATATATATATTTTCCGGTGTTTGTATGGTCACTAGCTCACCCTGGCTGAGTATGTGTGTGCATGCACGTGTAGGTTGAGCACTTGAGCGTGACCGTGTGTGTTTCGTCGTGTGCTCGGACATGCATGCATTAGGGCGTCGCGCGCATTTTTGCGTCCGTGTGTACGTGTGACTGTTGCATGCATGCACGAGGTTGTAGTCCCTCACATTCACATGTTCATAAGTCAATGCTTTGTCAAAACGTTGCATGCAAGGTTTAATCATTCGTTGTTCACGCATGCATTCCTGATATTAATACGTTGGTAAAGACAATTTCTTGAGGAAAACGAGCCCATGAATTGAGTACAAAGGGGACCAATAAGCCAGGACGGAGGGAGTACCAGTAGTGAACCGGAAGGAGGGAGTAGGTACTAGTAGTACAATACTAGTACGTAACAACATGCAGTAAAATTCCTCTATGCGCATCCTGTCTACGTGTCATGCAAGAAACTAGAGATAAGTACAAGTGAGACTCAGGAACGGTCATACACCTAGGAGGAGTACGTGTAGGGGCCACTAAGAAGTAGTCAAATCACACAGTAAGTTAGTCGGAAGAAGCAACCATCATTTCACTCTTCAATGACACGTACGCAATATAAATTGGTTGATATGGAGAGAAAAAGAAAACAACTATATATACACTAGAAGGAGCCTAAGCTACAAGCCTCCTTGCTTGGGTTGCTCTCTTCACAAGCATAGAACGACGGTGGCCACACCGCTGGTCACATATCCGGCCTGATCCCGCCGCTGGGGGAAGGGAACAATGTTCTGCGTAGACGCGGTCGACATCGGCGAGGGAGAAAACCCACAGTCGGTGCGTCCCAACCGCCCTTCTAGCTACAGCCCGACGTCCCAGGTAGTAGTACATCTTCCTTTTGGAGCCGGCTTGCTCCACTGCCGCAGCTCCCCACGTAGCTCCATCTCCATGTCGATCTTTCTCTACTTCTACCGGCTTCTATTTGTGATGAGTTTATGTCTCATGAACTAGTGCCGGTACTATTATTCTAATCACACTTCTTCAATATCTTTGCCATCAGGGATGCTCAACTCGATTTTAGTGGAACTACACAAAAGCATCGTATGATCCGAGGGTGCCAGCCGTCTTTCCTTCAACAGGTTCTACCTAGCCAGGAAATTAAATCCTGTTTAGTGTTTAGGCTTTCAGTACTTTTTCTTTTGTACACGCTCTCACAACTTTTGTCTTCAGTTGTGAAGTAAAAATTGGTTATGATCTGTGAATCATTGAGATGCATCAGCTTGCGTGTTAGTTTTCCTTTGTATTTGATGGAATGTTGTAATGGGGCAACCTTGGAGTAGGAATGAAAATGGAGTGGGAAGTTTCCGTTTTTTGGAGAAAAATGGAAATGGAGAGAAACCAACGTTTCGTTTCGTTGGATCACGCCATCGAGCAAAACCAACGTTTAAATCACGTCTGTCACGTTCGTGTTTCACCGTCCTCCACAGCTCCACCCCACACGGTCGCTCAGCATGCCACTCACCGCAAACCGAGTATACGATAACTTTCCTACCTGCTTGTCGATGGATCGCGCCATGGAGTACTAGCACTACTGGAAGAGATAGCACGGACTCCCAAGAACTTTTTACATGCATGTTGTGGCCGGTTATTGCGACCTTTGAACGCGGAGCAGTCGCGTGCACCGAGAAGCGGCACGGGCGACGTTCTCTCGGCCGGCGCGCCGCTTCAATGCCAGCGCCAGTGAGAGGTCGTGTCCGCTCTGGCCGGGCATGAATGCGGCACTGACCGTTTCGGGTGGGAAGCACGCGCGGGTGATGAAGAGGGTTCGGGTTGGTCAGGAGCGGGCGTGCCAGCGGTCCGGACGCCCGCAAACAAGAGATGTTGTACGTTAAGACTAGTCATTGTGGGGAGTAACTTAGAGTAACATGCACATGTTATTAGTCTATGTTACTACCTCCATAGTGGGTAGTAACATATGTGTTGTGTCATGCATCACTCCATTTATTAGGTTGTAGACTCATCTTTTCTTGATATGTGTGATGTTACAGTAAATAGCTATGTTACCACATGCCTCTTTTTTTTCATTAATTACATGCCACATCATCTATTTTGCCTAGATAAGTGTGACATTACCACCTATGTTACTCCCACTGTGGGTAGTCTATTATTGCTGCGTATATAATTAACAACGTAAATAATGTGCCAGTTGGACAAATATGATTGGAGATGGAGATGGAATTTTACGTAAACACGGATATGCATGTCTATGTCTATGTGTGTGTGCGCGACGACTCTCGCGACCTAGAAGCGGGGGTGTGTTTTTGATCGTGTTTTCTTTCTTGGTCAGTTTTCGTTTCTTTTTTCCGGTAACGCGCGTATTCTATTTAAAACCACTGCTATGGAGAGATTTTTTTACTCCATTGTATATATAGCCTCTTGTTTGATAGGGTTTCTCGCGCCTCGCACTCTCACCCTCTCCATATCAAAACAAGATGACAGTGTCCACTCTATCTCTCTCCTCACCGGTGGTCACAGATCCGACCGAACCCCGTCCGCTGCGGGAGGTGAGGACGTGCAGCGTTGACGTTGTCGCCGTTGGCGATGGAGGAAGCCGATGCGCAACGTCCTCACTGTCCTCTGCCACATGGTTCTTCCTTCCTCGAGCCTGATTAGTGAGAAGAAACAGACCACAGTGAGGATTTGTCGAACTTCATAGGTGCCTCACCCAAACTTGATGCCAAATGGATAATGCATCACCATGATGACCTATCGATTCTCATGGTTGCGCCTCATGGTTGCGTCGGCTGGTGAAGCTGATCAATTTTCGACGAAAAACAAGCTGTCTTCCATCAGTGCTCTTTGCTTGGTTGCGTTGGAGACGCGGTCGTCTTTCACGTTGGTGCAATTTTATCACACAATTGGCTATGAACCAAATGTTTCCTCGAAGAAGGATCGACGTTGGTACTAAGAGCATAAGTTTTGTATTGATTTCTAAGCTGTCTCACAACTTTGTCTTCAGCTCCCCTGTAATTTTATTTGTCCAACTATTAACTTTGACTAAAAAATGGTGTGGACTAAAACCCGGATGGACGTAGTAGCCCTCCATTTTTATTTACTCCGCATATTAGATTTGACTGAAGTCAAACTTTGTAAAGTTTGACCAAGTTTAGGCCGAACACAACAAACCATAATTATTGAGAGAGGGCAAACTGTACATACTCTCAAACCTTTCCGATAATTGAAATTAAAATTCTTTATTTGTACACACTCTCACACGTTTCCGATAATTTGGCGCATGTGTGGTTGTTCACTTAAGGGAGGGTAGGGTACCGCACGTGAAGGACATGACGTGCGACCAGGACGCGGGATCGTTAGTTCACCGGAAGTACTCCTAGTAGTTTTATTCACTGGTACATTAAATAAAGAGTTTCGTTTCGTACTTACACAATTTAAAACGATTGTTATGGAGAGAATAAGAAAACCACTCCGCTATATATTAGTAGTATACACGAGTACTATATGGACGCAGCTTCATTGACTTAGTGCACCTGCCTTTGGGTGTATGACAGGTGGGCCCAAAATGTGGCTGGCGCACCTATCATACAGCCACAGGCAGGTGCCGTTAAGGCACCGGAGTTCGGTCCGTAATACAGTATATATGTAGTACACTATATAAGCTGGAGCCTCAGCGCTTGTTCGCTAGGGTTTGCACTCTCCACACTCTCGCCGCACTACATATATATATACACGCTGGAGGCTCAGCGTTCCTTTGCTAGGGTTTGCTGTATTCACAGTCTCTCACCCTCTTCACCAGATCTAAACAAGACTGCGTTGTGGACTCTGTCTCTCTCTCCCCCCTCACAGCTGGTGAAGGAGGCGTCCGGATCCCGTCGCACCAGGAAGGGGAGGAGGTGCAGCGTTCACTCTATCGCCTTCGGCGAGGGAGGCAATACACTACCGGCTGCACTGTTCTCTTTCACCCAGCGCCTGTGCGGGAGGGCCACCGACCCCTTCTTCCTCGCTGCCGTACATAGTGTGGGCAGATCCGGCCTCCTGCCGCACGCCTTGCCACATCCCGACGACCCTAAGGTATAAGTTTCTTTGAAACCGTCATTGCTCTAGCTGCAGGCGGATCTTTTTCGATTCTGTAGTCGAATCTAGGTCTTGGTTCAAAGAGGAAAGAAGGGTGCGGTGGGGTGGAGCATGAATCTAGGACGTGGTTCAATGAGGAAAGGAGGGAGGGAAAGTAGTATAGACTGGCTATCCAGCCGCTTTGTTGGCCGAAAAGGGAAAAGGGGGTAACCCAGTACACACATCTGTAAGGAACTGATCTCTTTGTTGAAAAGGGAAAGAAACTGGGGGGGGGGGTAGTTTGTGCAGGACTAGATTTGCTGCCCTCACATAGGAAAAAGGTTCAAAGAGAACAAATATGGGACCAACGCAGATATGCTGCTTGGCTACATACTCTGCATCACCCATTTATACGTGTGGGCGCACATGGTGCTGGCATGTCCCATGTCCCATACAACTATTTTGCTGTTGTTAATCTAAGATTGCTGCTGGGAAATTGAAGCAATGCCACTGTTAAAAGTAAATTACATTCTTAACGAATGTTGTTTAAGAGAATGTCTCTGTTAATATGAATCAATGCAACCGTTTTAGAAATGCTACTGTCCTACTTTGTTTTCCATCAAGATAAGTTAGATGCTTCTTTTTGTCGCCATTTGTTTCATCCTCCTTTATTGGCCAGTAATTGTTTCCTTTTTTGCCTCTGCTAAAACAGGGATATCTATTCAACTTGTTGCTATAGCAAACTTAAACGTCACACCGGCGACTTTGCTTGATTTCAGTGCAACTGCACAAAACGAGATTGGATTTCCTATTCGTGTTGGCAGATTCGTACGTGATCTTGTGTGCGTCATGACAGGTTGGTACTTGCCTTCATCCACATGATCGTGCAGTGTGTTTTGAGATGCTGTGGTACTTGTATTGGTACTATTTTAAATAAATGTTGAATTGAAGCTATTGTATTGCTCTCTTTTCCCATTAAGTAGTGAACAAAAATGGTACCAACCCAGACATGATGCTTTTTGTTAATCTAATGCCGCTGGTAAAATTAAGCAATGCCACTCTCAGAATTAACTACTGAATCTTAGTTCAAAACTGCAACACTTGTTAGGGATTGGCGAGATTACCATTTTTTTGGCAGCATGTTTCATCCTCCTTTATTGGCCAGTAATTGCTTCCTTTTTTGCCTCTGTTAAAACAGGGATATCTATTCAACTTGTTGCTATTGCGACATTTTGCTTCGCTTAATTTTGGTGGAACTGCACAAAATGAGACCGGATTTCCATATATGTGTTGAGATCTCTTTCAGGTATTCCTCATGAGTTGTTTCAAATCTTGGTCTCGAAAGGTCAGTACCGACTTTCCTCAGAATTAACTACTGAATCTTAGTTCAAAACTGCAACACTTGTTAGGGATCAGCGGGAGTACCATTTCTATTAGGGATCGGTCGGAGTACATGTTTAAGAAATGTATTGTTCAGATAATGTCTCTGTTATTATATATCAGTTACAGTGTTTTACAAATGGTATATCCTGCTTTGTAGTTCTTTCTACATGTTTAACCAAGGTATTGTTAAGGTAATGTCTCTGTTAAAATGAATCAGTTGCATTGTTTTAGGAATGGTACTTTTCTGCTTTGTCGTTCTTTATACATATTGAAATAAGGCATTGTTAAGATAATGTCTCAGATAATATGAATGAATCACACTGATTGAGAATTGCTACTCTCCTGCTTTGTTTTCCACTAAGATAAGGTACATCAGTAGATGTTTTTCTTCTGCGAGTACAAGTCATCAACCATTATTTCTCAGTAATTGTTTCCCTTATACCTAGTTTTGCTTACTGGGATATCAAAATTAAAGCTCGGTTTTATTCCGACTTTGATTTTAGTTGAACTGCACAAAAGGAGCCAATGTGTCTAAGGCAAACTGCTGCATTAGTGGGTCAAGTTGGTCTTACCAGTTTATAGAAAGAAGCAGTCACTGTTTGCGCCACATTACACAAGGAAGGATCGAGAAGCTTTACAGAGTATTAGTAGACGCTGGTGACCTGACTAGTCTACAGAGAGCATAGGAAACTCTACAACACGTGGAGTGCACTGGGCAAAAAGTGCCCAAACAAGTACAAGAAACCAGGACAGGACTCCAAATCTGTCAATGTCATTCTAAGCAATAATGATGGGGCATCTGGGTATGGTAATCTGTTTACCGTACTTTCAGTTTGTTAGTCCACCGATTGGTGGGTTGACACTGGGGCCAATATTCATGTGTGTGCTAATGTGTCTTTGTTTTCTTGCAGCATATAAATACGAAATCCACAGGGATGCTCAGCTTGATTTTAGTGGAATTGCACAAAATGTTCAGATGGTTTGCGTCCTCCATAATACTTCATCATGCACAACACATCGAATGGTTCTCTAATAATTCGTCGTCACCTTGAGCCACCGGGCTATATGTTCGAATGGAGCTGCCAGCGTCGGCCATTAAGAAGGGTAAGAAGAAAGACAAAAAGAGAGTGTCGGGGTTTTGGTGCGACATATGCCAACGGGTGGCTTATCATGGTGGGGGATAGTAAGATGTCGCCGGTGCCAGGAAGCGGGATATGGCGTAGACACGTACGCCAGCGAACTTTACCCAGGTTCGGGGCTCTACTAGGAGATAATAGCCCTAGTCCTGCTCTGCGGGGTCTCTGCATGATCACTATATCAACAAGTAGCTACAAGATGCTCCTTGAGCTGTTTGCTAGAGGAGGAAGAAGGGCAAGGCTAGCTCTCTCCTCTCTCTATGGGTGGGTGTGTTGGCTAAGGGTCTGAACCCTTTGCATGGGTGCCTTGGGGGGTTTATATAGGCCTACCCCCAGGGGTACAATGGTAAACTGTCGGGTGTAGGCCCTGGCCGTCAGTGTCTCTTGTGGCCGGCTTCTCCGTTGGCTACTGGGCCCGCCGACTGTCTTGTACTTGGCGGACAGGCCGCGCCCGCCGCTGGCGGGTCTTGCCGGCTGCTCATGACTGTAGCCGTGCTTCTAATGACGCTTGCTTTGTCGGGGAGGGCGTGGCTACAGTCCCGCCGCCTGGCGGGCGATCACTGTAGCCATTCCCCATCTCTTCTGGTTAATTGCGCACAAACTCCCAGGAAGGGGGAGGGCCGCCTGCTGGGTGCCGGCCTCTCCCCCCAGGCCGACTGGTCAGGCTTGCTACCTTCTGGCTTCTCACTGGCAAGTAGGGCCCGCCGCCTGTGGGCCGTACCAATAGCCCGACGTGGTAGCATGGTCCTTCTGGCTTGGGTGATGTCACGGGCGGAGGGGCTACAGTGCTGCGCCATGCAGGAGATCTCCGGCTTGTACGGCGCACTGTAACCACGACTCGCCCTGGATTTGGGGGTGGCAGGCTTCACTGTAGCCACGCCCCGTCTCGTCGTGCTTAAGAGGGTGCAGACTTTGAGGGCGCCTGGGGCCACATGCCAGTAGTCAGCCTCTCTAGAGGCCGCCTGCTAGGAGGCGGCCCGCTTCGTGGCCGTCTTCTGGGGTCTTCCGCCTTCTGGCAGCCGGCCGATTGGACCAGCCGGCCTCAAGAAGGTGGTGACCAAGCTTTGAGACTCTGAGGGGCGCAGTCGGCCCCGATGTCTTGAAATGCCATGGGGGCAGATGAGGCTTCCCATGGCCAATAACTCCGACGGTAGTCCCCGAAGCTGGTGGGTCGCCGAGGTCGACCAGGAGGGGTGCTCCAGCAGCTTCCTACTCCAAGTAGCCTCATTTGTTTATCTTGTCCGTCTTCTGGTAGGCCGACTGGTAGGAGGCGGGTGAGGTGGATGGCAGCCTAGTGGATTTTGAATCGTCGAGGCGGGAGCCAGGTGGTGCGCTAGCTAGCCCCCTAGGCCTGCCGCCCGCCGCTCGCTCGCCACGCGGCGCCAACCGGCCAAGCCGTCCTGCCAGCCCACGAGCGTGACGGGACGTGCTGCAGGCCGGGCCCGCCACTACCAAGCCTCGACACGCGCGCGGATCCGCTGCGGCCGAGGCGGGGCGGTTGGGATCCCACGCGCCATCACTACGCGCTTTTATCGCGCGGTAAATGCGGGGTCGTGAGACGTGGGCACAGTTACTCCCACGCCCCGCCCCCTCGGCTTCGCAGCCAGGGGCTATAAATTGGGGGAGGAGGGGAGCAGCCATGGCACGCGCGCTCCCCTCTCCCTCACCCCCTTTCGCCTCTTCTTCTTCCTTGCCGCCGCCGCACTCGAGCTCCGTCGAAGTGCTGCCGCGGCCTGCCGTCGTCTTCGAGCTTCTCCTTTCCAAGCCCTTTCTCCGCTCCGCCACGGGCCCGCGCGCTCGTCACCGCTGTCGTCCTCTTCGTCGAGCTCGGTCCGTCATGGAGCGTTCTGGCGACTGGGACGGATCCAACGTCCACGAAGACCATCTCACCTTCCTCCGCGACAGGCGGCGGCTACACGGCATGGGCTACATCAAGATGCGCGTGCCGCCCACCGACGAGATCTCGCCGGCGCCTGTGACACCCCAAATTTTTGACCTTGTTTTATCAATTAAAATTTTGCCAGGAAATAAAAACTTTTCCATTTGTCTGGATTTACTCTTTGGATATTATGGGTTTTACCTCAAGTGGAACTTTCCAAAAGTTTTATTGGACTTATATGCTCTTTTATAAAAACAATTCTATATCAGTGGATTTTATTTGCATAATTAATTTCCATGAACTTTAATGCCTTTAAAATGATCTTTCATAATTTTGGAGCCCCTTTTTTTGCACTGCCACCTTTTGGTAAATGCATTTGAAATTTTCACCAAAATTTGGGGATGTCATGTGATGTTTCCACATCACTTTTATGCAAAAATATCTTTTGGCTATTGGATATTTTGAGCTCTACATCAACTTTTCAAATCTGGTCCAGTAGTCATTTTTGCACTACAACCTATTTAAATATTCCTTTAAAAATTCTTCCAAATGTTTGGTGATGTCAGTAGATGCATATAAATAAGTTTTATGCAAAAACCCAATGATGATCTTTGAAAGAATTGAGTGGATCAACCTCTTTTTCATTCTGGTCCAGTTTGGTGAATTGTACTGCAACCCTACTTTATTTTGCGCTAATGACCCTGAGCTTTTTCCTACCTTTAGCCCTCCCTGCAAAACCCTTAAGACCAGGAGATTGGACCCATTGGAGGATTTTAAGTGCCTGCAATGAGCCCCTGTTCTTTCTGGCCAAAACTGAGGTTTTGCAAAACTTGCACTAGCAAGTTTCTGGTTTTGCCCAAGTGATCTTACCATCACCTCCTACAGCTAAGGAGACCCTGATCTGGAGATTTTGGCCACTCCAAGAGTTGCCTAAGTGCACTTGGCATTCTGTCGAACACTTAGTGTGCACAGTCAGTTTTGGGCACGTTTCCTAGTTTGCACTATGATCTTGATCCACTGACCCAGCAACCATGTCCCCGGAGCTCCTAGCTATCCCTACCCTAGTCCTGTTAGTTGCCAGCCTCCCCCTCGCGCTCTAGACTGCCCTGGCATTTCGTCGAGCAGGTCCCGTGCATGCTCTGGACGCGCCCAGAGCACACGTTTTGCACGCGCGCGCACTGAGCCGCTGCGTTGCACTGCCGCACTCGACGCGACCCGTCCCTGGCCCCTGCTCGCCTGCTGAACCCGTACTACCTCGCCCACTCTCCACGCCACCCCCTGGCACCCCTCAGCGCCGCTGGCAGAGCTCTTGGCGGCACGCCGGCGTCGGCAGTGAACTTCTGCCATGTTCGGCACCGCCCAAACCACACCAGCGCGCCAGCTGCCCCTATGAACAGCTCGGTCTTATCTCGAAGCCCGTCGGCACGCGCTCGTCGCCACCACGTCGCCCTGCAGCTACAGCATGGCTGTCGCCGGCGACCTTATCCTCAGCCACCGCGGCCCAACCCCGAACTTGTTCAAGACCTCAGGCGACCTCAGACTTCTCCCCTAGTTCTCCCCTAGCAGTGGATTGACCCGAAGAAGCCATCTTCCCCAACTCCGGCCAGTTCGGCCGCCGCCAAGGTCCGGTGCAATATGTCGCAGCCAGACCCTCCCCCACCCATCTAGCGCCACCAATTGCTTCCTCTTGTCCTAGCGGAGCTGCCCAGCGTCTCAGCTTCGATCGGAGACCACCATAGCCCAAAGCTCACTTTGCTCCCGAACCTCCGTCCGCCGCGGAGCTCGCCGCCGGTGACCTCCTCCGTCCCCACCTGCCTAGCGCCCACCGAGAGGACCGCCTCGGTCTGGCCAACCCATCCCTGCCCTCAGATGCCCTCGAGGAGCCGCCATTCGTCGCCGGCGATCGCCGGAGTTCCGCTCCCGTCGGGCAGAGAAGAGGAGGGAGAGGGAAGAACGGTCAAACCTGACCAGTGGGCCCTCTGGACCCACTGTCAGTGACTCGCGCGCCCGCCCTCTCTGGTTAAGTGATAGCGCGAAGCCCCGAGTACGTCTCCTCTACTGCGAAAACGTATTTTTCCCGAAACATTTTCTTATCTGGTTTTTTCTTTAAAAACAGAAGTTTGACTGATCTTTGACTGGCTATAACTTTTAAAATAAAACTCAAAATGAGTTGATTCTTTTTCCTACCTTCCTCAAATTTCATCTAGTTTATTTTAAGATTTATTTCAAAAATATTTGGGACAACTTTTTGTACTGTGTTTGAAATATTTGTTATTTGAATATTTCTCAAAATAGGATTTTGGAGAGAAGGGAAAGCTTCCCAAAAAGTGCACCCTTTGCGTATTCTTGAAGGCAAGCATTTCTGAACTCTGGCATAATATTTTGTGTGGTGTTCTGGTGCGGTTACAACACCACTTTGACTTGGAGCATACGTTGTTCTTATGCAACGGTATAGCCACATTGCATGAATGCACATTGGAGATATTTTGTAGTTAGTAATGGATATGCTGGTGATAGTGTTCATCCTCGTGAGCTTCCCATGCATACCGGAAGGAAGACGGGAAAGTCGTGGTCTTGGGTAGACACGAGCTTGTCCCTAGTTCCTCGTTGAGACGAGTATGTCCGGTATGGCATGGTAAGGCTTGATGAGCGGTGAGTTTATCTGTTAATGGTAATATTGTTGGAAAACACTTGGATCATCTGAGTCGGTCATAAGTTGAGTCTTGTTCGGTGACTTTACCTACTTGTTTTGTGCTACCCCTTGTCCCTGCCACGGGTAGGGTATGGTTTAGTAGGTTGTCAACCCCTTACCAAAGCACACACCGTACAGAGAGGCCATGGTGGAAGATACCGGGTGCATCCGGTAGGCATGCCACCTGGTCCGGGGGCATGGGTTCCGGTTGGGACCGAGAGGGGGGCACCCCTTAGAGCGCGCGAATATAAATTTGATCCCATGCTACGTCGAGGTTGTAGCCTCCCCACTTAGAGTTTTGCTTGGCAGGTGTCGTGGGTGATTCCAGACACCGGTAAGTTAAGCTGGTGCGTGCAGGTCAGGCGTGTTTTCAATTAAAAGGCCGTAGATGGAATTAGTCCCAATGGGCTAAGTAAATCTGTTACTCGCGGGAAAATAGTACACCCTCTGCAGAGGATATATCCATTCGGATAGCCATGTTCATGAGTAAGGACTTCAGTCTGAGATGGATCTAGTAACGGTATTCGGATGGAGACACGATTAAACTAGATCGTAGTAACGGTATTCGGATGGAGACACGGTTAAACTAGATCATAGTAACGGTATTCGGATGGAGACACGGTTAAACTAGAGCACCATATCGGTTTTCGGATGGAGAAACGGCTGAACTAAATATTGCTTATGATTGTGGCACATATGGATTATGATCTTTATTATTGTGGGCTAACCAGTTACTTTATCTGTATTTTTGAGTATCCCCAGGACGGTTCTACCTCCTGGATATTCACTGTGATTATTCTTATATAAGCCCTTTATGTGGTGTCGCTCAGACGCCCGACTGAGGCATGTTTATTATTTATTCATTCCTTATAAGCCCTTTATGTGGTGTCGCTCAGACGCCCGACTGCGGCAGTGTTATTTTCTTTGCACCCTTTTGAGGAGTCATTTCAGACACTCGATCCGTGCATTCTATCTCTACTCCCGTATTGCATGCTCACAGTCTTTTCCGCATGCGTGCATCTCAGGTTTTCATTTAATTTGTGACGGATGTATAATCATGATTATTTCAGAGCATGATATTATACCCATGTTCTTAATGTTTGCGAGTACATTCAAACGTACTCACTGGCTTGTCCCTGGCTATTGTCTTGGCCAGATTTCTTGTGTGGAGAAGAGCGTTACAACGGCAGCCCCGGAACCTACGCATTGACGATAGCAGCCTCGCGAAGATAGGAGTTATCCTGGTCAGCTGTTCCTATGGGAAATGGAGTCCCATGGACGCAGATGTACCACAAACTGCTTCCGCCATCAACCATTAGAAACCAAGTGTTGTACTCCTAGGCCACAATGGTCTTGTACTACATGTTTTGTACCTTGCTTGGAATTCTTGTATCAAGTTGGTGCCTCATCAGCTAACAGTAATCCTGGGGCGTGAGCACAAAGGCCGTTTTTCTGGGAAATTATTATCCTAAAAATCCGGTCGTGACAGCGCCGGAGGAAGGCAAGCGTGTCATCTTCCGTTCGCACTTCCTCCGTGGCTTCGGCCTGCCGGCGAGTGGCTTCCTCCGCTCGTTCCTCACCTTCTACCGACTGCAGCCGCACCACCTCACACCGAACATGGTGGTGCTGCTGTTGGCCTTCATCACCCTCTGCGAGGGGTACCTCGGCATCCTCCCCACCCTCGAGCTTTGGGGGCTTTATTCTACACCAAGCTTGGCACCTCCACGAGGGAGGAGGCGGCCCAGTGCGGTGCTTTCATCGCCGTGCGGTGTCCGGGTGCTAGGAACGCCTTCCCGGCCATCAAGTTGATACAATCGGTGAAGCTGTGGCAGAAGTCGTACTTCTACGTGAAGAATGCCAACCCGGCGATCGACTTCATCAACTTGCCGGAGTACGTGACCGGGCCGCCTGCCGAGCCCCGCACCAATTGGGGCTTCAAGCCAAAGCCGCTGACGCCCAACGCTTCCGCCGCCATCGCCCGCCTCAAGGTGATGAAGGGGTCGGAGGGCCTCAAGGCAGCCGACTTGCTGCTCGCCTTTGTGGTGCGCCGAGTCCTCCCACTCCAATGCCGGCCCCACATCATCAGCCAGATGAGTGGGCATCGCGACCCATGCCGGATATGCACCAAGGAAATGCCGACTGCCGAGGTGGCCTATCTGGTGAACGAGATTGTCAACCTCAAGCTCGAGCCGGAGGGTGGCGGTTCCGCAAGCGGCCGTACTCCCGCGTAGATCTGCCGCCTATGGTAAGTTCTTGATTCTTTTCTTTTCTTTTTGCCGAGTTCTCTCTTGCCGGCTTCTCTCTTGCCGGCTAACCAGCTCGGCCATGACGCAGGTCCTCCCCCTCTAGCTGGAGGCCAACGCTGACTTCCTGCCGGACCGGGACGCGAGCGACGTAGTGGACCCTGACTTGGGGGCGACCGCCCTGGAGGACGACGCCACAGGCGGTGGTGGTGGAGCAGGCGTCTCCGCAGGAGGGGGAGGCGTGGAGGACTGGTCGGACGACGACAAGGAGGAAGAGGAGGAGGAGCCGCGCCGCCCGCCGCCTACCGACAGGGCGGGCACAAGCTCCTCGACCGCGCCGACCGCACCAGGCGGTGGGCCGAAACACCGAGGCGTGCTGCTTTTCGGCAGCCACCCCAAGAAGCCGAAGCACTCAACCACCGCGGCCAAGAGCACGGCCGCTGCGACCAAGCAGCGCGAGGCCGCAGCGAAGGCGGCCAAGTTCCAGAAGGCCCCCAAGCAGCCTCCGATGGTGTCGGCGTAAGTCCTCGGCCTTTCTTATGTCTTCTTTTTACTCTTTATCTTGTCGATTCCTTCTGAATTTCCTTCCCATCCTTCTCTTGAGCAGGGCCCCGCTCTCTCTTGAGCGGTCGACCTCGGCCTCTGTCGTCATGACGACGGAGGGCTCCACCAACAACCGCCATATAGACCCAGCCACCAATCTCCGGGAGGCGCAGGAGAGGAACGCACGGGAGGTGCGGGAAGAGAAGGAAGCCGCCGCCAAGAAGGCGGAGGCCGACAAGGCGGCCGCAGCCAAGGCGGCGCAAGCGGACATGGACGCTATGGCCAAGGCCCAAGCCGACGCCGCAGCGAAGAAGCAAGCCGAGGACGCAGCGCGTCGCGGAACCCCGCTGCTCGTCACCCCCTACGCTCTGCGCTACCAGCGCCAGAGTTCTCGGTGCCGGCTGGGGGAGCCGGCGATGAGCAGCTGATCAGGGAGAGGGAAGGCAGCGATGCCGTCTTGCCAGAGGTGGAGGTGCCTCCGCAGCCACCGACTGCGGACGCGCAGGGCAGCCGGCCGGCTGCCCCATTGGTGACGCCGGTCGGAGGCGAGCTGGTAGTGGGCTCGGCCCCCACGGCCCGCACTCCAGTGCGCTGCCGTATGGAGAAAGCGGCATCGGCGCCGAGGCCGGCGGAGGTCAGGAGTGTCAGTGTCAAAACCGGCGGATCTCGGGTAGGGGGTCCCGAACTGTGCGTCTAAGGTCGATGGTTACAGGAGACGGGGGAGACGATGTTTACCCAGGTTCGGGCCCTCTCTATGGAGGTAATACCCTACTTCCTGCTTGATTGATCTTGATGAATGTGAGTATTACAAGAGTTGATCTACCACGAGATCGTAATGGCTAAACCCTAGAAGCCTAGCCTGTTATGACTATGGTAATGAGTATATCCTTTCCGGTCTACACCCTCCGGTTTATATAGACACCGGGGGGATCTAGGGTTACACAGAGTCAGTTACATAAGAAGGAATCTTCATAATTGGTCGCCAAGCTTGCCTTCCACGCCAAGGAGAGGCCAATCCGGACACGAATACAGTCTTCGGCCTTCATGTCTTCACAGCCGACCAGTCCGGCCCATGGATAACAGGTCGGACGTCCGAGGACCCCTTAGTCCAGGACTTCCTCAGGGAGTGC